>NW_004949111.1:6894958-6896751 GCF_000317375.1 Microtus ochrogaster
GGGGCTGAGGCAGGAGGACCACAAGCTTGATGCCAGCATGTGACAATCAGAGCTATCCTGTCTCAAAAAAAAAAGAAAGGAAGGAAGGAAGGAAGAGAGAGAGAGAAAGAGAGAGAGAGAGAGAGAGAGAGAGAGAGAGAGAGAAGAGAAGAAGCACTGCTCTCCCCACCTCCAAGCAAGTGCAACTCTATCTTTTTCTTATATTTTGAGACAGGGTTTCTTTGTGTAGCTCTGGCTGTCCTGGAACTGGCTCTGGAACTGACCAGGTTGGCCTCAAATTGACAGAGCTCTGCCTGCCTCTGCCTCCTGAGTGCTGGGATTAAAGACGTGCACCACCACTGCCCGGCTAGTTTTAGTCCTTTCTATTTTTATGTCTGATTGCTCTGCATGTGTCCCTGCAGGCCAGAAGAGGGCACCAGATCTTACTACTGGTGGTTGTGAGCCACCATGTGGGTGCTGGGGATTGAACTCAGGACCTCTGGAAGAGCAGCCAGTGCTCTTAACCACTGAGCCATCTCTCCAGCCCCTAAACTCCATCATTTCTAAGGGGAACTGTGAAAAGGAAAATTATTTGAGAAGTAAATATAACAGAGAAATCCTGAAGCAAAAATAATAAGACTATGCAAAACTATGGTCTCTTGTTAGAAAAAAAAATAGAAATAGCAAAAGCTCAAGAGACCTCATGATCTTACTCTTATGTGGAAGCCATAAACGTTTGTCTCTGTTGTGCACTGAATGACAATAACCCCCATAGGCCTGTATATCTGAATGCTTTGTCCCCAGTCGGGGGAATAGTTTGAGAAGGGTTAGAAATATGGCTATGTTGGAGGAGGTATGTCACTGAGGGCTGTCTTTAAGGTTTCAGAAGCCTAGCTATTCCCAGTTAGCTCTCTCTTTCTGCCACTGCTTATGAATCAAGACTCAAGACGGGATCTCTTAGCTACTGCTCCAGTGCCACGCCTGTCTGCCTGCCGCCAGGCTTCCCATCACATTAGTCATGGATTCTACTATCCTCTGGAACTGTGAGCCCCAAATTAAATGCTTTCTTTTATAAGTCACCTTTGTCATGGTGTTTTGTCATAGCAGTAGAAAAGTAATGAGAATAGTCTCATAGAAGTAGAAAGTAGAACAGCGGCTAACAGCTCTGGGGAGAAGAGGGCCTAAGAAGGTCTGTGGTGGTGGTTCTCAACCTTCCTATGGCTCAAGCCTTTAATACAGTTCCTCAAGTTGTTGTGTTCCCAACCAAAAAATTATTTCTTTGCTAGTTCATAGCTGTAATTTTGATTCTGCCATGAATCATAATGTAAATTCTGATATGCAGGATATCTGGTCACAATGCACAGATTGAGAGCCGCTGGTCTAGAGAGAGATTTGATAGTGGTTACGAACCTATACTTAGGAGTAATAATTGCTACTGCTTAAAAGCATGGTGGGGTGATAATAGCTTACAATATCTTGCCTGTATATGCTCCAAAATCTTAGAAGAAACGAGTTGGAAGTTTTGGGACACCACACACACACACACATGCGCACACACACAGAAACCTGATTTGATCATTACACATTGCATTTATGTTTTGAATTAGCATGGTAAACCCCATACTTAGAATAATTGTGTATTAATTAAAAATGCGAAATAGTTCAAAGATGAAAGAGAAAAAGTACAATAGAAGAACAAAGAATCTGTAAAGAATATGGTCAAGCCGGGCGATGGTGGCGCATGCCTTTAATCCCAGCACTCGGGAGGCAGAGGCAGGCAGATCTCTGTGAGTTCGAGACCAGCCTGGTCTACA
>NW_004949111.1:6900017-6901658 GCF_000317375.1 Microtus ochrogaster
AAAATCTATTACTATGAACGTCTTTTTCAAGCAGCATTTAACTTTAGACTCTAGTTAAAATGGCATTAGGTTACTTGATTGAATATTTATTCTTAGAGAAGACATTGATTTCACACATGCAATCTATTCTATGGGCTACCATTCACTGCGTAGAGAAAGATTGCTTTTAATCAGGTCTCACTGGTATCTGAGGCTTTGAAAAGCAGAACCTGTCTTGAAAATAAGCCCTGTTTTTAAATATTCAAAGAGGAAGCCAGGGGCATTTGTCAATTTGTTTTCTTTCTTTCATAAGAGTAACCTGCACTGATGTGTCTTTTAAGGAGCCAGAAGAAGCCTGAAACATTAAAGCACAGTAGAAGACATAATGCCAAAAATATAATTTCTTGAAAGATAGCCTTACTTCAGTGATCCATAATAGTTACATAGTTTATAGAAGAGCTTCAATCAACATCTTAGTATTTTATAAGCTGTGCATTAATGCCTACAAGATAAGACAGAAAGTAAATCATTTCAAAATTAAGATTTAAAACATCTTGTATTTTATGCAAGAAAACATAGATATTACCTATACTAAAATGAACATAAAGCTTAATAGGTAAATTCAATAACTTTGCTGGAAAATTGCTAGGAGATGTGGTTTTGGGCGTTCTTCCCATAGAAAACGGCACATATCTTGTTAATAGATGAGTTAATTTGTTTGACTATAATAATCATTTTAGTATATTTGCATATAAACATTATGTTGTATACTTTAAGTAAATATAATTATTTCAAAAATTAAATAGTGGCATATTTAAGTAGGCTAATAGGTGAAATTAAGGAAAGTAGAAGATTTTATAGCTGAATTAAGAAAGTTCAAAACTCATTTCAACTAAAGGAGAGTACCTATTAGAAGCTGGGAATCTTGAAATGACTTCTGGTCAGTGAGAAAGGCCATTTGCAGTTTTATTTAAAAACCATTCTGCCGATAAATGACATGAAAAGGCGGTTGGCAATTTCAGTGGCTAAAACCTTTATTCTCTGAGATTACCAGAGAAGGGGAGAAAGAGAGAGAACATCAAATCCTTAAAGTTTTTTCCTTTTTTGAATAGTCAAAAACTAATAAGAGGATTTCTTGTTTTGTTTTGTTTTGTTTTGTTTTGAGACAGGGTTTCTCTGTAGCTTTGGAGCCTGTCCTGGAACTAGCTCTTGTAGACCAGGCTGGCCTCGAACTCACAAAGATCTGCCTGCCTCTGCCTTCCAAGTGCTGGGATTAAAGGTGTGAGCCACCACCGCCCAGCAAAAACTAAAAAAACTGATAAAAGGATTTAATTCCAGGATCATAGATGAATGAGGGATCCAGTGAACAAAGAGAAAAACATATCAAAAGTGACAGTGGCCAAAGGTAATTCCTGAGCTCTGAACTCACTGAGATTTAGCAAGTTTTGTGTTTATCTAAACATGTCTTCTAACTCAGTAACATTTCTGTTGAACTTGTTTAACTGCTACCGTCAAAGCTACAAATAAAATCTTCAAAACAAAAGCAAAAGCAAAAAAAAAAAAAAACCAAAAAAAAAAAAAAACCAACCAACCAAACCCCTGCTCCACCTCCTCCCCTCCTCCACCTCTAATAGATGACCCAAGGCAAGTCATTTAAACTGT
>NW_004949111.1:6901758-6903038 GCF_000317375.1 Microtus ochrogaster
AAAAAAAAAAAAAAAAAAGAATATGGTCAAACAAACCTCACCAAATAAATACAAATGGCCACCAAACATATCAAAAAGATGTTAAATTTCATACCATGACTTGCAAATCAAAAGGAGAGCCTCATCTCTCTGAGGCATAAAATAGAATCCTTTTAAATACAATAAATGTGGGTCATGGTAAGAGAAGCAGGCGCACTCCTCTACTGGTGGGAGAACGCCAAGCCCCGACTCACCCTGTTCGCCTTGACAGAGTTGAGTCTTTCAGTTTGGCTCATTTCCTCTCTTCTCCTCGGAATCCCTTTGTTTGTTACACAAGTTCTAACAACTTGGGTGAGCAACTGCTTGAGGGGAACAGATGGGAAGACTCAGATAAGTTCTTGAAAAGGAAACAAAGAAAAAGTCATACTTTAAGGACAGTTTCCTGTTGTGTTTCAGACAAAATTGAGATGGCAAAATATAATGATATACCTTTTGTGGGCAAAAGTTCACATAAACTCACAAAGTAATGGCTTCAGCCTTACGAGTTAAATAATCATTCATAGTTTTCAGAAAGCAAAACACTTACAGAGCAAACACATTTCATCATTTTGAAAAAGTCTCCAGCATGGGCCTGAACCTGAAGAAATGAAGCCCCTAAAGGCTAGTTCATCTGAACTAGAAGATAATGCAAAAAGGACCCAGGGAATAATTAGATTTCCCCTTTAATCAGAAGCAGAAGCCTATCTCCATTATGAAGTATACTAAACAGTATATAGTCCAACAAGGAGAATATTTAATGAACATTTATTTTTTTAAAAGATTGTCTTATTTCCACTTAGTCAACTTAACCCTAAAAGCAAGGTGTTCTAAGAATATATTTAATTTCCTTGAAATAATGAAAACGCATGATTCCAGATTGATAGTATTGTCATTATTAAGTGAGGGAAACAAGCGTAACTATTTGCTTGGACAGTTATTCACTTCAATATAAAATGAAATTTCTTAGCTTTTTAAGTAACTGAGAAAAGGAAAGGTGACTTTTTCTAACAAAGGAAGCAAGTGTAAAGCAGCTGTATAAAACAAGTTATAGCAAACCTCCAGGGAGATGGTTCCTAGGGTCAACATCACTTGCTGGGTAAGCTTGGGGCCCTGAGTTTAATCTCCGGAACTTGTGGAAGGAGCCAACACCTGACTGTTGACTGTCGAGATGCCCTCTGACCTTCACATGCTCACTGTCTCACTGTGGTATGTGTCTGCAATCTCTCTCTCTCTCTCTCTCTCTCTCTCTCTCTCTCTCTCTC
>NW_004949111.1:6903618-6905121 GCF_000317375.1 Microtus ochrogaster
AAAAAAAAAGAATAGCCTGCATTGACAAGTCTTCTAAGGAGCTAGAAGAAGCCTGAAACACTAAGCCACATTAAAACATATAATGCCAAAATATACTTTCTTTAAAGACAACCTTATCTTAGTGATATAAGATATTATCTCAGTGGTCCACAATACTTACAGCTGCAAAAGGTAAAAATTTAATTATTATTTGTGTGTGAGAGAGAGGTGTGTGCGCGTGTAAAAGCCAGAGACTCATGTCGGATATTGTCATTCATCTCTTTGTACCTTACTTTCGTTCAGGGGAGGAAAGGGTTTCTTTCCCTTTACAGGTTATAGTCCATCAGTTTGAGAAGAGAAGGATCTTAGGCTCCCACTGATGAAGGAGAAAATATAAAGAAGTGCTGCTTGCTGGGTCACAGGTTCACCCTGAACTCGAACTAGCTCTCTTACAAGCCAGGACCACCTGCCGTGAGAATGTGTAGCTTTCTTTTTGAAACAGATTCTCTCACTGAATCTGGAGCCCCAGTTCTACTCTGGTGGCCAACCAATGAATTTCAGAGATCTGTTTGTTTCTCCCAACCAGTGCCTTGAGTGTTGTGGTTACAAGTGAGCACTAATGTGTCTGGATCTCACGTGGGTGCCAGGGAACAGAACCCAAGTTCCCATGCTTTCAAAGCATCCACTTTATACTAAATGAGCCCTGTTTGCTCTCCCAAATTTTCCTTAGGAGGTCAGTTTATTCAGGGATTATTCTCTGATGGATGTTGCTTTCTTTTTTGCTGAACTTCCCCTTTGGAAACTCTGGAGAACTTGCTTATATCTTATGAATATATATTTGTTTTTGGAGAATTGCATATATTATATTCACCCTCCTTTGCTCACCTCTTCCCAGATCCACCTCTTTTCCTTTCCTCCTCAACTTTGTGTCCTTTTTTCCTGTATCAAGGTCAGTTTGTACTGCCCAAATATTCTTGGGTGTGTGGCCTTCCACTGGAACATAGTCAGGTTATCAAAGTAACGCACAGTATTCTAAATAGCAGAGACTTTCTTCTTTTCCTTTTTTTCAGAGACTTTCTTAAAATGCACTTGCATTATATGGTAGCATCAGTGTCTACCTTTAAAAGCTAAGGACTTTTGAAATCCTAGATTTACCTTTATCCTATCCCATTTTAAGGATATGCAAACTGGTAAAAAAAAAAACCCTGCAAATTATGGCTATTGTGTTTTTAATATTTTAAAACAAAACAACATATAGGGCTACATTTGACTTGATTAAAAAATGATCTGTTAAGTCAGTAGATGCAATGCCAGAAACTGGAAAAAGAGGGGAAAAGCCCACATGATACAAAGTTAGAAAATCTATTACTGTGCCGGGCGGTGGTGGCGCACGCCTTTAATCCCAGCACTTGGGAGGCAGAGGCAGGAGGATCTTTGTGAGTTCGAGACCAGCCTGGTCTACAAGAGCTAGTTCCAGGACAGGCTCCAAAACCACAGAGAAACCCTGTCTCGAAAAACCAAAAA
>NW_004949111.1:6905221-6908818 GCF_000317375.1 Microtus ochrogaster
TGTGAGTTCGAGGCCAGCCTGGTCTACAAGAGCTAGTTCCAGGACAGGAACCAAAAGCTACGGAGAAACCCTGTCTCGAAAAAAATAAAAAAAAAGTATTTAGGCAAGAAAAATAATTATATACAAGTGTAAGGGCTGGAGGGTTTGCATAGTGGTAGAGCGCTTGCCTTACATGAATGAATCTCATCTCCAAGACCACAAGTTTGAGCCAAAGTTCAGTCAGTGTTGGCCATGGCCAGGTATGGTGTTTCATGCTTTTAGTACAAACACTTGGGAGGCAGAGGCAGATGGATCTCTGTGAGTTCCAAGCCAGCTTCATGTAAGTAGAGCTCCGGGTTAGCTACATAGTGATACCCTATTTTATATATATATATAGAAGAAGTAGGTTTGTTTATGCAACATGGTAGCTCAATCTAAATTATATAGCTTGAGCAAGAGGGAAGGCTTTGGGGGGTTGAAATGATTAGCAAACACTTTGGTAAACAAGCCTTGCTGGGGTAGACTGCACTATGTGCTACATTTTGTAGGTGCTTAAGACTCAGGTAAAAATGCCCCAAAGGCCAAGAGCTCAGAGTAAATTGGCTGGTACAAAGGACACCCACCTTGTTTACTCCTAGAAAGAATGGTGGGGGTGGGGTGAAGCATTAGACAGATGATCCTCACTTAGGCAATGGGAAAGAGCAAATCAGAGTTTGAACAGGTTGGGGGCCAAGGAGAAAAAGACTGACTGAAGCAGAAAAGAGCCAACAAACCCTGGAGTTGGCCACACATTTCACTGACTGCTAAGCACTTTTCACCTTGTCTCCAGTTTGAAATTTACCTCCCCGAGCTCATTATGGCCATTTGTTTCAATTTACTGGCCGTGGGCAGTGTGTTCTCTCAACAAGTACAAACTTTGTCTGCCTTTGCATTTGTTACAGTGTAACAGTCTCCACGAGGGTTCAGAACCCGACATTTCTTCAACAAAAGCCTTCTTCAAAACACCTCAGTTTTCAACAGAGCCTCCCCACCCCCAACTCCGCACCGCCGCCTGCGCTGTATTATTAAATATAAACTTCACCATTCATATAATACATGCAACTTTGATTTGCAGATACGTATGCATCTGTTTTCTCAATCCTACAGAGCTATAAAAATCCTTAAGGGCAGAAACTCTGCACGGCAACTTTGCATGCCACAGGGGTTTGCATTTTTATAAGCTACTCTACAAAAACAAAAATCCTACCCACAAAATAATGGTAAATATGCATTTGTTGAATGAATGCATTCCAGCGCTAACACGTTTTCATTCTCTTCATTTTTCCCTTATCCTTATGAGACAATTCATATATTGAAACCAATTTTCTCTTAGAAAAATTAAATTACTGAAACACACCTAGGTTCCTCCAACAATGCAGGTAACTCAGAAACCCATCCAGAGCCTGGTCAGAGGACACATATCTGCAGGCGAAGGAAGCACATTTAAATGCGCCTGTCTGATTTGTCTAGTTGACTGAGAATGCAACGGAAGGTGGGAGCCAAGGTTCAGTAGGTCCTAGTGTTAAGTGGTTTGTTTAACTCCAAACGCCAAATGCTAGGGAAGAAGAGGCAAAACTCAAAATGAAAGGCTCCGTCAGGGTGCAGTTTAGATTAAACAGATCATAGAGCGATCCTGCTGGTTTGGTTTTCTTTGGTTTTTTACTTGGTTGGTTGGTGGCAGAATGTTTATGGAGCCTAGAATGGCTTGAATCTCAGTATTTCACTGCTACATTGCCACCACCAATCCTGGCTAGAATTCTTTTAAATGGACAGTCTGTTCTTTCTTTATGCATATTAATGATATATTTTTATATCAATTTATTTTATGTTAATAAAATATACTTGCATATAAATAAAATATATCGTTTATTTCTTTTTATATTATGTGCATTGGTGTTTTGTCTGCATGCATGTCTGTGTGAGGGTGTCAGATCTTGGAGTTACAGACAGTTGTGAGCTGCCTTGTGAGTGCTGGGAACTGAATCCCTGTCCTTTGGAAAAACAGCCAGGGGCTCTTAACTGCTGAGCCATCTCTCCAGCCCCAGTCTGTTTTTTCTTTAACCTAGGAGAGTATAAATAGAATTGGAGGTATCACCAGGTAATAACTAGACCGGGTTTCACTAGAAAGCTCTGGCTCGCTTGCTTTGCAGACCAGGCTGGCCTTGATCTCACAGAGATTTGCCTGCTTCTGTCTTCCCAGTGCTGGGATTAAAGGCTAGCGCCACCAGGCCAGGATCTAAATTCTTAAGTAACTGTTTAAAGGGTTAATTTTCTTCCCTGATTAGCCTTTCAGTTTAGGGAATGTAGACTGTTGTTGAAGCACATTTAAATACAAATAGCTCTTTCAACAACAGCGTGGCAAACGTCTCAAAAAAAAAAAAAAAACAAAAAAAAAAAAAAACCAACCAACCAAACCCCTGCTCCACCTCCTCCCCTCCTCCACCTCTAATAGATGACCCAAGGCAAGTCATTTAAACTGTCTGGGCTTGAGTTTACTGATGTGTATTACAAGAGTATTGAACTAAAAAATCTCTAGTCTTTTCTAAGCTTTAAAGCCTAAAAGTCTAAAATGTCATTTATTTGGATATAAGAAGCATTTTTCTATGATTTTCTTTCCATTTTTTTCTATCACTAGAACTCCACTTTGAAAAGCCTTTATATTAGGACCACTCAGAATTCAGGGTTTTATTAGTCTTGAACCTGGAGAAAGGAAGCTTCGGGTTCTCAAGATTCAGTCTCGGGAAAGGGCAATCAGTAATCTAACTAAATTCAAAAATGGGGTCTTTAATATATTAGATTTATTTTTAGGCTTAATGTTTAATTTATCATAAAACCACCAACCAATATATTCAAAACATTATTTTGGTTATAGTAGGATTTACATTATTATGTGATAATAATTTAAGCAATTTCCAAATGTTACTTTTTAGCATATCACAGAAATGATTAATAATAGCCAAGTATCACCAAAGCTAGTGACATTTTAACAAGGAAAAGATAATGCTTATTACGAATCAGTACCTTTGTGATTCCCTTGCATGTAAAATAGTACATAAAGAGCATTTTTATGCATCATATATACATATATAAAATTTAAACTGAATACGCAGAACATCTGAAGATCTTTTTGTCCCTCTTAACTCCCTACCATCCTCTTTCTCATAAGCACATAATGTTAATATTTTATTTTATATTCTCTGTGGCAAACATTTTTAATGTTGATATATTTAATCTGTAAATTTTACATCTTCCTATGCCATTTCCCACTGGTTACTGAATGGACATGCTACAGTTACTCTAAATTGTGACAGTCATAGGAGGCATACTTAAATAGCCAAGGGACATTATCCTGTGGATAATTGCCAGGCAACAAGTATTCATAGCTTTTATTAAAAAAGAAACAAGCTAGTGCAATTTTAAAAATAAGTTATCCATTAAAAAGTCTCACATTGACCATTACATAAAGATAAATTTCTGACTTTATAATAGTTTGTCAGTTTTAGAAAAATAATTTGTAAATATAGTAAATTTTGTAGCAGATACCTGGCATCTGATTGCTGAAAGTATTTAGGCAAGGCC
>NW_004949111.1:6908918-6915629 GCF_000317375.1 Microtus ochrogaster
AAAAAAAAAAAAAAAAAGCTGCGGAGACCAGACCTGCCTGCTTACGTTTACTTCCAGTAACAATTAGCAGCCCTCAGCACTCCTGTTTTAAGCAGAATTTTTTCTAGGCATTATATTCTTTACTTTCTCCAAACGTTTAAGGTCTCAGACTCTGACACCAGAAGACAAATGGAAGATTCTCAAGACAGTAAACTACCATTTAAACACTGCCTGAGACTAGAATATGTTTAGGGGGCACGTTTGTGAGCAAAATCAAATCAAAGTAAGGCGACACCTCAAGTTTCAGTAATGAAGATAAGGAATGGTTTTGTTTTGCTTTGTATATAATCTTAAATATCACTTTTGAATTAAAAAACCATTAAAGTCAATGATTTCCCTTCGGGTAGAAATCTGCTATTAAAGACTTCCCGCGTGGCCCCATTCAATTTTTGGTGGACTCCCTCCAGCCGGGGTAATGGTTCTTTTAGAAGGTAGGCGGCCTGCTGGAGCGTCCTGCTCGTCCAGGTCCCACATTGCTACTCTCCACCTGCGGGAGGCGCGTAGCTCTGGCACCCTTCTAAAGCCGGGACCAGTTCAGCTTTGGCGGGAAGTTCTCACGACCAGAAGCGTTCCCACTCTTTTTTTTTCTGATCTCTAAACGGGTGCTCCTGTCACTTCAACCTCACCCTCTTGCTAACTGGGAAAGACGGGAGCTCTGGCTCAATCCAGTCTCAAAAGGGCCCGCCACCTCGCGCGAAGAAGAAGGAAGGGGTGGGGGTTGGAGATCGTGGAAAAAAACAACTGTTTGAGCTTTCGCTCGTCGTTAAAACATAAAAGGGTGAAAAGGCAAAAAAAAAAAAAAACTGGATTTCCTGCTGGTCACGTTGGAGCACTAGGCGTCTGCTAAGTGCATGGACTCCGGCACCCCAGAGGCAGTCAAAGCCGGCAGCGTACGAGGGCTTCGGGCAAGTTCGCGAGCCACGCCTTCCGAACCGGCCACCTCCTCTGATTGGCCTGACAGTCTGTCACTCCAACCTGGCTCCCACTTCGGCTAGCCATTCACGTAGTTTGGTTGCGTCTTGGCGTGTTTAATGTTGCCAATAACGAGAGATTTTTTTTAGGGGGAGGGGGGACGCGAGAACATATCGTGCTGCAATTAGTTCATTGAAAACTCAGTCGCTCGCGGAGCGGTCAGACGGAGACTGCTCTCGGCATTTTTCCCTCCTGCCTAAGGATCTCCTGCGGAGAGCTGCAACAATGCCCAAAAGAAAGGTAAGTGAAATGGGAAGATAGACGGGAGATTAGCTGCCGAAATACATATTTCCTACGGCAGAGATTTCTATCTTTTTGAAAGAGCATTTTGGCTTCTAGTTCGATTTTGTGATGTTCTGAATGGAAGGCGAGGGAAAGGTAGCGAGCCGTCTGTGTTTGGTTTCGAAAGGTCTCGTGTGCAACTGGTAGTTCACTTTTGGCTTGTTTTGTTTAAGGGAGAGAATCGTTTGAGAGGTGTCTCCATGCTGAATTACAAACAGCCATAGCGCTGTGCTGTCGCTTCCTACCCCACCCCCCTTCCTCCGCTTACCCTATTGGAGAACTCTTCTCCCAACCATACTTCCAGCGCCAGCTTCCTCCTCTACCTCCAGTTTTTCTCCGGGAATCGTCTCGTTTGGGAGAACGAAAGCCCCAGCTTTCTCTTGGTTTTTTTTTGCCTTTGTTCTTTCCGTTTTCTTTTTTCCTTTTTTCCCCCTCTTCCCTCCTCCACTTCTTGTCATGCCAGATGGCTATGCAATGGTAATACTGTGCCATTAGGCGGCGCAGACTTCAAACTGTCCTAGAGAAGGGAGAGATTCACCGCTGTAATTAGAAACTTTAGATCTGAAAGATTTGGCACTCTCGGAACTCTCTAGTTAAAGGTGGAAAGGTGATTAGAGAGCCGCGTCCGAGAAACTACAGCCAGCGTTCGATGGTGGGGCGCCGTGAGATTTGTTCACTTTAGACATTGGGGAGTTGATCTGAGCTACCGAGGGCTACAGGTCTCCTGTAAACCTCACTTCAAAATTCCTGTCTCCGCATAGATAGGAAATAAGTTGACGCTCAGCGTTTGTGTTTCCTTTTTTTCCTCCCGAGTCTCTTATAAGTAAAATGGAGTGCTGTTTCATTGCTTGGTGAAATCGTAAAACACTGTGTTAATGTAAAAGCCTTATAATTGTTCTTATCTTCTGGTGAATCCGTCCGCCTTCCGTATTCCATAGAACATAGAAATGAGGCTGTATGAATCGGCGAAATAATAGCCTGGTAATTCCCAGGGTAAAGGGCTACTCCGATACCGAAAGCAATTGTTTCTAATCACCACCCCCTTCGCCGAGGCTCCCGCCTGGTTCTTTTTGGCTTGTGCAATGGATCTTGCTTTTTTGCAGAGCTGACAGCAACCTTGTAGCAGGTAGTGGCGGGAAGTTTTAAAATCCTCCTCCGCCTGCTTCTCCGAATAAAACGTTAACGTTAGAACAAAGACATTCTTTCTTGAAAGTATGGTGGTGGTGGTGTTTCGTATGCAGGATTTGGGGAGGAAAATAGTCCATAATCAACAGAGCAGGTCAGATAGATACAATTGCACTGCAAACAGGAGGCAAGAGAGGGAAATTGCAAGAAGCTCCGCCTTCGTTCGTCCCGCCCCAACCCTTGTGTTTTGGCTTTAACATTTAGAGCAGGTGGATTTCAAAATGAAAATGGCTTGTTTTTACGAGACCTTATTTACACAAAAAGGTTACACTGACTCTTTGTAAAAGGGTCTTGAGTATGAACTTGCAACTTGGTGCACGTTTCTTGTTACCAAAACAGCAGATGTGGAATAGCTAGCTGCTAGAAAACAACACGTGGCTGCTGGAGCGGGAACCCAGGAAAAAAGTAACAAGTGGCTAAAGTCGTAATTCTAATCCATCGGCTATATGTTTTGATCTACGTGCTTATATTGATTACCCTATATCATTTTTTTTCTCCCTCTACATAGGCTGCAAGCGATGCCAGTCAGGAGGTGAGTGTCCTTAGTTTGTGAGTTTCTCTGAAAAGAAACGCACCCATTTTAGAAACTAAAGACGTATAATTATGTAAAATTTAATGTTGGTGATTATATTTGTATCAAATGATTACTAATGTTGTGTGTGCCAATGCTCTCTTAAAAGTACATTAATAAAAATGACAGACTTTCTGGAATCTAGGGTCTTACTGTGCTTGTTATGATATAAGATCCAGAGAGCACCTTCTTAGGCTTAAATTCTGTTTGATCAGTTGGCGAGCAGAAAGGTATGTTCATTTTAAAACGTGCCCCTCACTCAATAACAGCAACTTCGCTGATTTAGTTCAGTGAAAGAAGCTTATTGTAGATTTTATTCTCTTTACCATAGGAAGGGGCCCCAGGGGGTCAGAGGTATCTACTGATAGTTCTTAACCAAATTTATAATCACTTCCGTACTACCAACATTTATACAGTGTTACACCAAATATTTTCTCAATAAAAATAATTCCAGATTTGTACATTCATAATTCTTTTGACTGTTTTCTTTTTTCATTTCCAGCCAAAGAGAAGATCAGCCCGACTGTCTGCTGTAAGTGGTCTTTGTAAAATGTTGCTCAAGTATCATGTAATGGAGGTTTTAGAATCAGGGAATCCTACATAATATTATGTTTAATTCAAGGCTTATTTGGAATGGTTATTTGAGAAACTTTATGCATTAAAGAAAAGGGTTTTTTTTTTGTCCCTAGTACTTAGTTTAAATCATGCTCATAGATTTCATTGCTAGTGCTTTCTTCAAATATGATTTCTTTCTCTTTTCTTATATAATGGTGTTTTCTGATGCAGATGCCTGTGCCCTTTATACCAGAGTTGAAACCGAGAAGAGCATCAACTCCAAGGGTAAATATTAAAATTCTGACATTGAAGAAAATGTGTTTTTTTAAAGAAATAATTTGTAAACGTGTGCACAATGAATCTTTTTGTTTTCTTCATAGTTTGCTTACCCAGAAATACAATGTACCGTACGTATAGCTCTACTGGGTGGTAAACATCTGTCAGTGTTTTGGGATTGGCAGCTGAGTCTTAGCATTTTTATTTGGTAGTTAGAACACAGTATTGTAAATGTAAAATAGAAAATGTTGGTAGGTAGACGCATTAAATGTATATACCTTTAAGATTTAGTCGCTAAAATACCAATATTCCTGGGAAAACAAAGGTCATAAACTACAGTAACCCAATAGTTCATTATAATAATAGCAGCAACTAATATTTGATCCTACTTCAGGAAGTGCTTTAAATGGAGTCAGATGGTTTTATATAGACGCCCGTGCTTGGATGTTATACTTAATGACAGGCTGAAAGAGACATACAATCAATATTAAGTTAACTTTTAATTGCTTTATTACACAATTTTCCCCTAACAATTGGTTGAATTACAGAAATCAGAAAAGATTAAAGCTATAAAGAATACTCGATGAGAGCCATCCCGTAAACACCGCTCTTCCGTGGCTTCTGTTTCAGCACCTGTCCCCAGGTTTCTGCCCTGACTTCCCTAGACGATAGACTATAAATAAATCCTTCCCCCACAAAAAGAAAAACGCACCACAAGAATATTTGAATACTTACTTGGCAGGGGAGATGCCATGATCACTACGGTGGTTTGCCCAGGAAGGGGCTCATCATCGCACTCCTAATGTGTTGACCCCTGCCATTGCCCCCAGTCTGGGAAACGCGACTGCATATTTTGTGGTAGTGGGGCCACTGCGTTTGTGCGCTCTCTGCCCTGGACAATAAAAGAATTGTTGACATCATCTAATCTTGCCATTTTCTGACTGAAGGCACAACCAACGATGATCGTTTTTGTAAGCTGTTTTGGGTATTTGTCATTTAAAAATTCTTAAGTGCTTTTTGATGATCAGTCAGCTTACACATTGATGCCGTGCTCCCTAGGGTTGCACTGAGAGGGAGGAAGGGAAAAAAAGGATAGGAATAAATCGCGTTGGGTATAGTGTAATCACACACTTGAAAATTGTTTCTGTTTCTCAAATCTCTGGTTCTCATTGGTTAACAGAGTACTAGCTTTTCTGTATGGTGCGGCATTTAATATCTAACATAGGCATTTTCTCAATTGACCCTTGTAACATGCCCCTGTGTAGTGGGTCTTGCTATCTTTTCATATATGAAAGCAGAATCTGAAAGAGTCATACCTTTCCTCAAAAAAACATTAGATAACTGGAAGATCTCGGATTCAAGATTTCTCTGGCATCTTAAATAAATGATCTTCCTGCTGTGTGTACACTTAAGCAAAGAACTTTCTCATAGCCAAATCAAAAAAAAAAGGTCAAGGAACTAGACAGCTTACACATATAGCGGTTAGAACAGCTGCATCCCATGATGGTCTCCTCTAGACGTGTTGAAGATGATATTCTCACTAACATGACATTTCTCTTAATTACTACCAATGGAGACTTTATAATCAACACAACCCTATTGCTAATGATTAGACAAGACAGCAATAAACTGACTTTGGTATGAGACATTCAATTTATTGGTCTAACCTGATGCTGGGAATTGGACTTCGGTGAACACTAACTTTTATTTCTCATTGCAGTCAGCATAAAAGCAGATTTCTTTCATTTACATCAGGGTAACAATTTATTTTTAATACTGCTTTTGGGGTAACACTGAAAGACTCATGCATTCATTTTATTTTTATGAGATTTATGTGTAGTATTCTAAAACTCTTTGTAAATTATTTTATCAGCCATAGTGTAACCCTGGTGGTTTAATTAACATGGCAGCTAAATTGTGTGTTTTTATGATTTTTGTGTTGCTGGACAGAAAATGAAGGCCACAAATGTTACATTGGAAGAAAACAAGGATGCAGGTGCCGTGGTAGTTCCTGAAAGCAAGCCCCAGGATGTTCAGGAGGCGTGCAACATGGACAACTCTGAAAATGGAGAAGCCAAAGTTGTGCAGGTACGTTGAAACAAATGTATCTTCTTCAAGAACTTGTCATTGCCCGCGAAAGCAATCTTACAGTATATGAATAGCGGTTCTGTGGTGTAATGGCATCTAAATTGAAAATAGGAGCATTGCAAGTGGTGGTGGCAGAAGCAGTTGGATAGCATTGCTACTGCTTTAACAATGCTGGTAAACACGACCTACGACATCTATAACTCTTACTAAATATAGGCCAAACTTCAATTCCTTGTGTTAACACATGGATTGTTTGTAACTTCTTTCTCCAGAAAAACACTTTGGATGTAGGTGGTAAAACAAACTATTATAGAATTCTTTGGGTGTTGCGTAGCCCAGAATGGCCTCAAACTCATTATGTAGTCAAGAATGACCTGGAAGTTCTGATTCTCCATGCCACCACCTCCTAAGTGCTATGATTACAGGCCTGCACCGCCACACACACCTAATTTATGCTAGGCTGGAGATCCAACTTAGAGCTTCATGGATGTAAGCACTCTAGCAGCGGTGTTACATGGCCAAACATGGACTGT
This sequence comes from Microtus ochrogaster, assembly GCF_000317375.1. Taxonomy (NCBI): domain Eukaryota; kingdom Metazoa; phylum Chordata; class Mammalia; order Rodentia; family Cricetidae; genus Microtus; species Microtus ochrogaster. The sequence goes on from NW_004949111.1 coordinate 6,915,420, forward strand.
GTTTTTAATAGGTTTTTGCTTTATATAGTTAATGTATCCTATACTTTTAGGTATTCCAGTAAAATTCCTAAACTGAGATGTCAAATCAAATATGTATGCAAGATATAAGCAATCATACACGATTTCCTAGGAATATTTTGAGTTTGGTAAAAAATCACAAGTGTGCTAGTAGCCTGGTCGACAGGAGTGAGTTGCAGGACAGCCAGAACT
>NW_004949111.1:6916534-6921574 GCF_000317375.1 Microtus ochrogaster
CCAGAGCTACATCATGAGATACTGTCACACACAAACACGCGTGCATAAGCACAAATGTAAATTGTGCTTGGTGATGCCTACCTATTACCCCAGGACCTTAAGGTTTGTTTGCTGTGAAGAGACAGCATGATCACAGCAACTTTTTTAAAAGAAAACATCTAATTGGGGCTGGTTTAGGGTTGGTTTACAGTTTCAGAGGATTAGTCCATTATCATGACAGGAGCATGGCAGGATGTAGGCTTCCAGTGCTGCGTGTTCAGCATTCAGGAAGGAGTAGTTGAGAATTCTGCAAAGGCAGCAGGAAGAGAGTGGCACTGGGCCAGGGTTGGGATTCTAAAACATGGAAGCCCACCACAAGGCCAAACTTACTCCACCAGAGCCAATGCCCGCCTCCAACTCCTTCTCAAGCAGTGCCACTCCCTGAGAACTAAGCATTCAAATATATGAATCTGTGGTGGCCATTCATATTCAAACTACCACACTCAGTATTATTTAGGTGAAAGTCAGAGAATCACTGAGTTCAAAGGCCAGCCTGGGCTGTGTAGCAAAACCTTGTCTCAAAAGAAAAAACAGGCCGGGTGGTGGTGGCGCATGCCTTTAATCAGGAGGCAGAGGCAGGCGGATCTCTGTGAGTTCGAGACCAGCCTGGTCTACAGAGCTAGTTCCAGGACAGGCTCCAAAGCCACAGAGAAACCCTGCCTCGAAAAAACCAAAAAAAAAAGAAAAGAAAAAACAGCATTGTTTTCCCTAGAACTTCTTTATCTCCACAGCTTACTGAAAATTTATGACACAGAATAAATAAATAAACATCCTTTATTTATTTACTTTGTTTCATCATATTTGTAATGAAAATTGTTTATATAGACAAGCTTTCCTGAATTTATGGTTTCAGACATCTATTTGTGGTGCTTTCTATCAAGATATTATACTTGGATATTGTTTAGAATATTTTCCTGATATGGTTGTTTCATGGAAAAACTACTCTCAGGGAAAAGAAATTTAATTAGGCTTTTCATGAAACAGATATAATCTGATGTAAACATGTGAGAGAAAACGGCTCTAAATTTCAAATCTCCTTTTTCCTTGTTTTACCTAGGCACCCATTCAGAAGATGGAAGTGGAGGAAGTCAAAGAAGAGAGGAATGCGAATGCCGGAGAAGATGGAGGAGAAAAGAAAGAAGCCGTGGCAGCAGGAGGGAAAGATGATGAGCCAGAGAAAAACACCCAAAATTTAGAGAAAGGTGAAGATGGAGAAGAGGACAAAGATAAAGATGAGGAGGTGCAAGACGAAAAGAGTGAAGAAGTCCTGGAAGAGAAGCCAGATGCAGCAGGAAGTGGGGACGCAAAAGAGGACAAAGATGATGAAGGCAAAGGAGGTGATGAAAAAGAAGACGGCAAAGAAGAGGAAGGGGATGGGAAGAAGGAAGAAGAGAAAGATGACAAAGAAGAGAAAGCTGAAGCCGAGGAAGAAGTGAAGGAACAGAAAGAGGAAAAAGAAGAGGAAGGTGGAAAATACAAAGAGGAAAATAAAGAAGATGAACAGGAAGGTCAGAGTGAGGGAGACGGAAGGGAGAAAGATGATGGGAAAGAGGAGGAGAAAAAGGAGGAAGAAGGCAAAGAAAAAGAGGTTGCAGGGGAAGGAAATGATGAAGACAATAAAAATGAAAGCAAGGTGGAGGCCGAACAAGAAGCTGAAAACAAAGATTTCAAACAAGGTGGAGAAGAGGAGGTGTCTCTGAGTATTGTCTAAAACTGCCCTATGTGATATCATAATTTGGTAACGTGTACCTTCCTGTTGTAATGTTAATAGAGATAAATATTTTTATCAGATATTTTATAAGCAGTGCTTTTCTTTAGCATCATTCAACCTTGGAACATCATCATATAGGTTATTAGTTGCAAAATACCTAACATCACACCTTTATACATTTTGTGATTATAGTAGTGCAAAATATAAAATGTATACTTGCAACTTTGTGAATTTCACTGTGTGTAAGTTATATATTAAATGTTTGCGTTTCAATTTTATTCTTATACGTGATAATTTTGCAGACTAGGAGAATTCCAAAAGAAAGAGTTTGGTACAACTTTGCTGTTGTTCTCTAGGTTGCTTTTATAAAGAAGGTCAACTATTTTCAGGTAATGTTAAGAGTTAGAATTGCCATTACCAAAAATAACTGTATTAGTAGCTTGGAAAGAATATAAGATCTTAATTTTGTTTTTGGAAAAATTTGAATGTTTATTTCAGGAGGGCAGTTTTGATTATATGTGTATGCACAAAGTTTTGCTGGCTTTATCGTAATAAAACAGTTCTACAAACATGATTATAGTTTGTGATGTTTCAAAAACTGTAGTTTAGTGGGATTTTAAAATCCTGGATTTTCTCCCATTTGGTGTTCAGGAAAACATTTGAGGGTATTTTTATTGAAATAAATTAATAAAGCATAAAACTCACCATTTTAATCCTTTCAAAGTATGAAGTGCATTGGTTTATGCACGTTCATTAATTCATTCATTTTAGTATCTTAAGGCTATTCCATTCAGTCAAAGCATATTTTTTCCTGAGTATTTATATTGCTTCTAAATTGTATCAGTTACAAATCTGCTGTGAACACTTACTACTGCTTGTATTAACAGTATGGTCAGTGATGTCCTTTGACATGGAGAAGTTTTCTTTTATTGTGGTGATCAGTCCATCTGATTCTCCAAAGTACATTACAAAAGTGCTGTGCCTTTTGTTTAGATTTAAGAATTGGAGGTAGAGAGGCAGGACGATCAGGAGTTCATTGGACATCATTGTTACACAACGACAGCAGACATACTGCCAGACCATCCCATGCGGAAGTTACTGTCTTAATCCCTTCTGTTGTCAGAGCAACACTGCCAGTTTTTTTCCTAGAATGGCGTCCTAGCTGATTTGGCAGAACTATGGTAATAGGTAAGTTTTCTTTTCAAGTGAAACCCTATGCTGTCTGCAGAGTAGCCAGCTTCATCTTAGAGCATTAGGTGTGTAAAGTGTTTCCATAACAAGAACACAGTATACAGCAGTAGAGTTGTTCTTCCATACTATTTTACTAACTTTTTTCCTGAGGTCTTAACTTTGTTTCTTGGTGTTTTAATTGGATCTCATATTCTCTATGCCATCAAACTTTTGCTTTATATTTTTTTTCTAAGTCTCAGTAGCAAAATTGAAAAGGTGTAAAGTAGAAGGAGTGCTGGCTGATTATGGAGGACGTGTCATTGGAGGGGAAGGTAAAAATATGATACAGATCGGCAGTAACATGGGCCCATCTAAAGATGTGGAGAAACAGCCCAAGCATAAAAGACATTCTGTAGGGCTCCCATGGAGAAAAGTTGTTCGACAAGACCACTTTATCCTTTAGTAACAAGAGACATTTTTGCTTATCTCACCAGCAACATAAGGCTTTGGTGATTTTGTAATAGAGCAGAAGAAGGGCTTTGGTAACTACATAGTACTGAAATCTTATCTAAGGATTTGCAGTGTGACTTGAAGGCTTTCCTCACAGATAAGTATGGTACAGCATAAGAAAGGAATGCGTACCAGAAAGAACTCTTTCTTTAGAGTAAACAAAGGTACACTGCCCATGCTCCAGTGGATGGCCACACATCCCTGGCCATACGAGCAGTGCTAACTGGAACCAGTGGGCCATTTATATAGAGGACATATACATGAGAGTTGGGAGGAGGAAGGACTTGGGGTGGAGGACCTGGGAGGAGTTGGAGGTAGCATGAGGGTACATATGGTCAAAATACATTTCATACATCCATTTTATACATTGCTCAAAGAATAGCAAATGTATATGTAAAACAACACAAATATTAAAACAATTACCAGGTACCCTGTAGCTAGATGTGTAGTAAGTTAAGTTTATCTCCCTATGACCAAATACTTAAATGAAACAAGGTAGTAGAGAAAGAATTTCTTTGGTGTATATTCAGAAAAGGCAATCCATCAGAATGGGAAACCATTCCAACTAAAATGGAGGAGTTGATGTCTGTGGGAGCTTGCTGGGCGGCTTGCTTATGTGATACCCACCCGGAGCAGAAAGCAAGGGGCCTGGACTACAACCCTCAGGGCCAGCCAACCACAGCCTCCTTCCTTCAGTCAGCCTCCGCCTCCCAAAGGTTCAATAATCTCAATAGATGACAGTCTTCTCGGTGTCATATTCAAACCCATGAATGTGTTTAAGGGACATTTCTTATTAATACCATAATAGTAGATAACTTGAAATCCGGTTCATTAAAATAAATTGAAAAAGAACAACTCTACATAATTTTTAAGGAGTGTGGCTGATACCTTATATAAGGAATATATATTTGTATTTATATAAACAACCTACTGAGTTGTTATTTTTTGTTGTTTGAATCTATATGACTTCAGGGCTTTGTACTGAACAACCAGTTATCAAAAGGGGATCATAACAGAAAACCACAGCTGGACACAATGCGAAGACCAATGGATTTTGGGGAAGTCAGCCTCCATAGATATAAATTAGCAATCCTTTTAAAACACCATAGTTTGGAAGACATAAACAGGAGGCAATATATGTGATAACTGGAGTCTAATATCATAAAATAATATAATGGCCACAAAGATAAATTTGAGAAAAAAACTGAAAAGCCAGATTTTGATAATCCTCAGTAATATTTTTGCCTCAAAATAATTAAATATTTGAAAATGTTATTGAAGCACTTTTGCAAAATTAAAAATAAAAGCAATCCTTTTTAACAAATTGTTTAACATCCGAAGTGGAGAAAAAGTCCACCAAACCTGCTGTGGCTTAACCACACCTATGCTAAAACTAAAATTATGGTACATCTATAACAGGGAGGTAAATGACTTTTTGAACTCCTTTTTTTTTTAGAATAAAAAAGGTTTTTTATTATGATATTTGCATGATGGATAAAATTCATTCTTATTAGAAAAAGCAGATGTGATTATCTGCATAAGAACTGCAGAAGAGCCGGGCGATGGTGGCGCACGCCTTTAATCCCAGCACTCGGGAGGCAGAGGCAGGC
>NW_004949111.1:6921674-6925498 GCF_000317375.1 Microtus ochrogaster
GAGGCAGGCGGATCTCTGTGAGTTCGAGACCAGCCTGGTCTACAGAGCTAGATCCAGGACAGGCTCCAAAGCCACAGAGAAACCCTGTCTAGAAAAACCAAAAAAAAAAAAACAAAACTGTAGAAGATGGGCCTTTCCATATTCCAAGGAGAGGGGAGGGTTTTTCCAGGCCTCGGGCTTCTCTGAAGAGCCATTAGCAGCTAAGGGCTACTGAAAGAGGAGTCATTGTACTTAGTTCTGTAGCCAAGGGTAAGATGCCTGTGATCCAGTAAAAAAACCTCCAACCTGTGTTCATGCAAGCGACCATAATTAAACACAGTGGGTCACACATACACACACACACACACACACACACACACACACACACACACAAGCAGGGCAGGGTGGGTGGGAGAGCAAAAAAGAAAGAGGTAATGTGGGAAGAAGTTCAGCAGGTGTGGGAGGATGAGAGGAGAATGGAGAAATGCATATATTCAAAATACCTTCAATACTTACATGAAATTACCAATGAATAAATACTAAAAAGAAAAAGGAATTATCTGACTGTTTAAAAACTATTAATCCTATCACCTCTCATTAATAATAATTTGTCGAGGTGGGTTAGGGAGGTTGGAGTGACCTGGGAAGAGTTAGGGTATGATGGGGTAATGACTATAAATGAAGTACGCTCTGTATGATAGTCTCAAATAATTAGTAAATCTTATATTTAAATGATAGTAATTAATTGTACTTCATAAAAATGATAGTGTTTCAAATTATATTGGTTTATTTTAGAAGAAAAGAGTAAGTAGGTGAAAGCCTAATTTTAAGTAAAGTAATAGTTTGCCAAAATTGTCTTTTTAACTGGTTGATTATTCGATTAGTAAATGTCTTTGCTTTAAAATGTTTCCTGGAAATACTAATTATATCAAGAATCACATAAAAGTATAGATCAAAGTGGTTTTCTTTCTTTCAAAAAGCTAAACACTGAAATTTAAGTAATCCTAGGAGCCAAAATTATGATTTGCTGTATGTGTACTTGACAACCTATGTCTTTAATGCCTTTGAACTAGGTTATTCAATCCAGGCTTGTTGGAATTCACTAAATAGCACAAATGAACTATTACATTTATAAAAACTGAGTTTCTGATTATATAATGGGAATTGATATGTGTATATGCATTTTCTACACTAGAAAGAAGAAATTGTGAAGTGAGGAGGTGCATAAATTTGAAACACTCTAAAAGTAGCTTATAAAACTTTTCAATGGAGATAACGAATTTCAAGCAGAAGTGAAGTTATTTCTTCAAAGTTGAACATGCGTAGCTTTCTTATTTATTTATTAAAGATTTCCGCCTCCTTCCCGCCACCACCTCCCATTTCCCTCCCCTTCCCCAATCAACTCTCCCTCCCTCATCAGCCAAAGAACAGTCAGGGTTCCCTGCCCTGTGGGGAGTCCAATGACCTCCCACCTCCTTCCAGGTCTAGTAAGGTGAGCATGTGTAGCTTTCTAGGTGTCAGGCCCCTCTGAGCAGCTTGCACAGGTTGCAAATCGTTTTCTTTGCATTTTCCTTTGAGGCAGATGTTACCATTATTTCCACTGTAGAGATAAGGAAACTAAAGTAGAAAATCTCATCAAATTTATTAGTAGCAAATGCACGACTTCTAGGATTTGGACCAGGTTATGTTCTCTTTCAAATATATTAAACCCAGAAGCCATTCTGCCCAACAGAATTTTGGAATTGGTAGTGGTTTGTAGAAAAAAAAAATCTTAAGATGAGAAAAGGCAAGTCACTTTTCAGTGTTACACCTTAAAATATTTTAATGCATTACGTCAATAAATAACTCTTCCCTGACTATGTGTCAATTAGGTATTTGAATTACATTTAGTGACAAAATCAGAATTCTTTCTTGCGCTCACAGTATTTATGGTCCAGCAGAAGAAACTGATGCCTTAATCATATAAATAATTATTAATTTCAAGTTTTGATAATGCTATAGAAGAACAGTAGTTAATGAGAGTTAAAACAGTATGATAGAAATTTAAGGGGAAATAGTTTCCATGGGTGGGTAGTTAGTAGCAAGAATTTTCATGTTATGTGATGTCTAATTGGCTCCTCAGGTATATGGATTGATTGAACTCAACTGGTAACTTCTCACTTGAAGGTTTTCATGTGGCTGTAGAGATATAGTGGTGGACTCAGGGTCAATTAAAAGCCCTGTCAGCAAACATTGATTCTTCAAGAGCATGATGGTTTTGTCATGCTGGGAACTGAATGCAAGGTGCTGCCATGATACACAAAGATTCATCACAAGTCTGGTGCATCATCTTGTTTGCTTTTCATAAGCTAGATCAGTTATTTTCATGTCACTGTTACCAAAATTCTTTTTTTTTTTTTTATTTTTTGAGACAGGGTTTCTCCGTAGCTTTTGGTTCCTGTCCTGGAACTAGCTCTTGTAGACCAGGCTGGCCTCGAACTCACAGAGATCTGCCTGCCTCCGCCTCCCAAGTGCTGGGATTAAAGGCGTGCGCCACCACCGCCCGGCTTGTTACCAAAATTCTTAACAGGAATTGCTTATTCAGACTTACAGTATTAGACGGTCTCAGTCCAACATAGTAGAAAAAAGGCATGGAGGTATTGGTGGTGGTAGAAGCACATGCAGGAATTGCCTCGTATTATATCAGAACAAGCATAAGAGAGAGAGAGAGAGAGGTCAGAAGCAGGAGTTGGGCTATAAACAGCTAAGATCCTCTCCAATGATCTACTTCTGCTAACAAGGGCTGACCCAAAATACGATCAGCACAGGACACGCATTCAAATCAAGAGGCTGTTGGGAACACTTCAGATTCAAACCATAATATATGACTAGCTTGTGCTTCTTTATAGCAAAGGACTTTCAGGAGACTCTAAAATTTCCGTGGTGGATGAATTGAAACAGTCAAATTCATTCAAACACTAGACCTAGTATAAAATGACACTAATTACATTTATTGGTCAAAAATCAACTCAAAATGCCTGTCTGGATTCAAAGAAAAGCAATTTGGTAAAGATAAGAATATGAAAAGTCATGATTCATTGAGAAGTTATCTTGAGTGTTGGCTGTCATAGTTCACTTTCTCTGCTCTGTTTGCACAACTGCTATTGCATAGATGTTGAATCTCCTGGGTTCATTCCTAATGAAAAGAATATTTCTCTTGTTTTGCTTCTCTATTTTTCTTCTTTCAAGAACACTTTTTTTCATTTTTTAAAATGGATATGAGTATTTGGCCTCCATGTATGTTATGCGCCACCTGCATACAGTGCATGAGGAGGCCGGAAGAGGAATTTGGATGCCTTAGGACTGGAGTTACAGATAGTTGTGAGTCACCATGAGAGTTTTGTGAATTAAACCTCAGATGTCTTGGGGGAATAAAAAGCACTCAACAACGGAGCCATCACTCGAGTCCCCAAGGACACACATGAAGCGGGAGTCTTCTAATGTGTAGCAAGATGTGCTACCCACTACACCACTTGCCCCTTCTAACCTGGTCATTGGAAACTTACTTTTGGGGTTCTGTTTAATTTATATATCCTGAACTCTTTCCTCTTCTGTGCTTTTCTATTTTTCTCATCAGTTTGCTCATGCTCATCGATACTTGTTTTCCCCTCCTTCTCTTGGTATCCCTTTTTACAACAGTTTCCTACTGTTTTTGGGCCTCTGGCTTTCATAGTAACATCATTTCCAGAAGTGCATTGTGACTTTTAAAAGAAATGCAATTGCCTAGAGAAGCTAAATAAGAAGGAGAACCCAAAGAAAAACATACAGGCATCCTCCTGAATATTAACCTTCATCAGGCGATGAAA
>NW_004949111.1:6927013-6934216 GCF_000317375.1 Microtus ochrogaster
TGCAGTTCTCAAGGAAGCCAGAAGAGGGCAGCATCGGATCCCTTGGAACTGGAATTATGGAGCACTGTGAGCTGCCTTGTAGGTGCTGGAAATTGAATCTGGGTTTTCTGTAAGGGCAACCAAAGCTCTCAACCGCTGAGCCATCTCTCCAGCCCAACTTTTTTTCTCTTTATCTACCGAGTTTCTCTAAAGATGAATCATTGAAACGTCTGACTGTATATCTAGCCCTGGATATAGACACAGTCAAATATTCATGACAGAAGAGGAATTATGAGGAACGTTTCCTTAAGCTTTTCGAGAGCACCACAGAATGTAACTGAAGAAACACAATGAGTGGGATATCACTAGGAGATAAGGTCATATAGGACCACAGTCATATGTGTAGTTAATTGGTCTAGCATGTCTGTATCCCAAAAAACTAAGAACAGGGATGTGTGGTAAAGGGTCCCTGCATTTGTGAGTGTTCTTCATAGAATTCCTCCAACGTGATATGTGTGGACAAAATGAAGTAATAAAAAGAATTGTTTCATATAGTATAAAGATAATCAAGTTCAAATGCACAGCAAGATTCAAGAAGAGCTAATTGTTCAGTTTGAATGCGAAGAGTAGCAAATAGAGACCTAGGATATTTGATGTTATGTTTGAAACCTGAGGGTAGCTCTGCGGAGAACTCCCTCTCATTCACAGAAGCCATGTTGTTGTTGTTCAACTTAGGCCAATTTAATAGGAGGCCCAACAAACATCAAAGGGTTAGTGACCTGTTTCCTATTTCCAAGGACAATGAATACGTGTCCTCTAATGGAAACCCAACATCCATATGGCAAGTTACCCTGAGCTAATTGCACTATTGGGAAGTTCACATGTGGAGAGAAGTGTCTGGCTGGTCCTCAGTGATTTGAATCAGTCCATATGAGGTGCCAGCCATGTAAATAAAGAAGACATTTTAAAGAATCAGTCAGTCAGTACCGTGTTCAGGCACCTATGTCACTACTTGTCATGATCTGACTGGAATAACTTGTGTGCTTTCAAGTGGCTTCCACCTTAGCAGACTCCTGGGTACTCATGCAATCTTGAGAAATAAAAATGCTTCTATCTGAAGTCGTTAAATTTTGGAATAGATAATTACAAATAATCAGCAAATGAAATAGAAATTAGCAAAAATATTATGCAAGAATATTTTTAAATCTAGGCCATCTGAAATTCTGGATTTAAAAGATCCATTAAGTACTCAGTGCAATGAATGCTAAAAACATCACTTGTCAGGAAATAGCATGCAGAAATCCTAGCATCTTAGAGCATAGTATTGAAAGAATCGTAGAAAATTCGACACACTCATATTCTGTATGCACACACATGCACCTACACACATGCATAGCAAGGAAATAGAGTAGTAAAAGACATTTCAAAAACAAAAGTGGGACCTTGAAAGTAGTGAACCTAACCTTTAAATTTAGGGTAAAATGTGACTTCAAGCTTGGAATTCTATAGCAAGACAGTTTACAATTCAAGTACTGATGAAAGAAGGTCATTGGTTAATAAAGAAACTGCCTTGGCCCATTTGATAGTCCAGCCTTTAGGTGGGTGGAGTAGACAGAACAGAATGCTGGGAGGAAGAGGAAGTGAGGCAGACACCATGCCTCTCCTCTCCAGGCCACCAGGTCAGACATGCTGAATCTTTGCCGGTAAGACTGGTGCTACACAGATTACTAAATATGGGTTAGGCAAGATATGAGTCTTAGCCAAGAAGAGGCTAGATATAATGGGACCAGGCAGTGTTTAAATGAATACAGCTTGTGTGTTGTTATTTAGGGTGTAAAGCTAACCATGTGGGAGCCGGGTGGGACGAAAAGCAGGCCTGCCCACAGCTCCTCACTACAAAGTACCATTAGGATGTTATTATACATGAACAGTCTCAAAAACTGGATCTTCTATCTGCTCTGCACAAAAGGCAATGAAGGAAAGTTGTTTCACTATGCCAAGTGTAGGAAGGTTTTGTAAAAATTTTAGTTTTAGTTTCTGTCTGCTCACATTGTTTCCTAGTGTCACATTTTAGGAGGAGTTTTAATGAGTTATGTGATAAATGAAACGTTTTAGAGTAATATCTAAGTTGGAAGATAAATAATGTCTTTGGTTGCCTGGGATCATCAAATTCTGATATTGTTTGCCTATCTATGTCTTAAGATGGAAACAATATATTTTGTATACATTTTCATATTCCATTTTCCATTGGAAATACATAACAAACAATTTTTCCCTCTACAAGTATGTGAGGAAATCCAACCATAAATAAGAGCAAAGTGAACATGTAGGAAAATAGTCCTAAAGGAAGTGCTTGTGAGATCAGATTTGGAAACAGTCTTATGTTTGGACTTCCTGCAATGGCAGATTGACACGGATTACCTGAGGAAACACTAGTAGATAGGGCTCAGGAATATAATATATTTGGTTATTTACAAGAAACTGAATTCACTTCTTAATTTAAAAGAATATTGGATGAAGATGCAAGTTCCAGTCATCTAATGAAACACAGGAAAAGGCAGAGTAAACAGAGATAGACTAGCAGAAAGCAATAGATGATCTAAGCTAAGTCTTAAGTACAGTCACCTCATATTTATGATTACAGAAATTATACTTCTTTTTACTACAAGAAAAATGTAGAAGCTAGTTAACTGTTCTCATTGTGTGATAACCATTTTACTCCCAATGCCTGCTAGTGTGTGTGCTATGGGCTAACCCGGAAGAAGAATCTAAGCGAGCAATGGACACGTTCAGGTTGTAAGGTCTATTTGGTGTTTCAGCATTCCAAAGAGAGAAAGTTTTACTACTCATAATGGAAGATAAATCATTTTATACAACTCCCCCGAAACAATGAACACTGAAACAAATTCAAATTTTAATGGCTAAATCTAATCAGATACAAACAATATAAGGAACCATTTGAACACAACCATGCAGAATAAGTTTACTGATCACATGAAGAATCAAACTATAAAAAGAAAATGCAAACCGTAATCCTTTACACATAACTTTGTGTAAATAATTACTAAGGCAGAAACCAATGGTTTCCACTCACAAAGTTTTTGATGGCTTGCTTCCATTTGTTTGCTTTAAGTACAACTTAGATGGAAAAATGCACAGGAGTTGCAATTGAATTTCAGTTTCCCATACTGAAGACATCCAAATCAAGAAACACTATCACAAGCATCGACAAAGCACCCTTAGGCTCCATTTTAGTCATTATCCACTCTGACAATGGAGCCCCACTCCTGACTTTTCACAGCACAGTTTAATTTTATCTAATTTTCAGCTTCTAAGTGCAAATCATCATACTGCATTGCCACTTTGTTATCTGAATTCTTTCATTCTGCAGCAAATTTATGAGATTCAATCATATTTTTCTGTGAAGTGGTATTTTGGCCAGCATGCGTACATATAAAATTCCGTTGTGTGAACATACCTAATTTATTCATTAAATTGTTGATAGTGGAGGCATTTTACAGCTTGGAGTTCATATGAATAAAGCCTCCATGAATATTTTCGTGCATGTTTTTGGTGACCACAGACATGCATTTCTGTTGAGCGTATAACTAGGAGTGTAATTGCTAGGGTGTGGGTCATGTATAAATCCTGCCAACTCATTTTCTAAAGAGGCTCTGCCAATTTGCACTTCCAGTAGCACAGTGTATGTTAGATGAACCAAGCTGAATTGCTATGTACTGAGTTAAGAAACATAAAATTCTCCATGAAAAGGATTATTCTGGGAAGAAACAGGAGCTATAACAAGATACTGCTATGTGAATAACCCACCACTCATTTTAACCCTATTATCCTTTCCTTACCTCTAATACAGCAGCTGGAAAAGCTAATTGTAACATTCACAAAAGATTTTGCAGTTAGGGGAGCCATGTACTAAGTTCTGGACAACACATTCTAATAAGTCTGTTGTTACCGTTCTTATTTTATAAAGAATATGCTATTATGTAGACACAGAAAGCATCTTGCATAAAGCACAGTCTTCTAACACCCTCAGATAAACACTATTCATACACTTGTATTGTTAATATACAAATCAACCATTAACATTCCAAATGAAATACAACAATAATGAAGAAAAGCCAGTAAAAATCACATTTCTAGAATATCTACTTTGTTTTAGTCTTTGGTAAATAGGAGGACAGTAAGAGAGAAAGCAGGGAGGGAAGGAGGGAGGGAGAGGGACAGAGGAAGAGAGTGCAGATGACTAGAAATCCAACTAACCGGCTTCCCATTGTAAGTTTGAGTTGGTTAGAGGAGGTCTCCCACTTTCCCCCACAAACTTGTTAATTTCCCTAAACAATTACAAGGCCTTGGTGTTATCAACACTCTGAGAAATAAAGTGAATAAGTGAAAATCAACATTACACCCTCCCTTTCAAGCAAATAAACATCACTATTAGAAGCTTTCTAATTTGAAGCCTATTGTTTATAAAGTTCTATTTAATGTTTGGATTTGACTTGATTGTACGAGCCATAAACATAAAAAGTTACTTTTAGTTTAAGATTTTTAGCAATATTTTATATATTTATTTTTACTTTATGTGAATTAGTGTTTTGCCTGATATTTGTCATATGTGAGGGTGTCGGGTTCGTTGGAACTGGAGTTTTAGACAGTTTTGAGCTGCCATGTGGGTGCTGGGAATTGAACCTGGCTCCTCTGGAAAAGCAGTCAGTGCTCAAGGGCTGAGCCATCTCTCCAGCCCTTATTTTTATTTTATGTGTATGAGTGCCTGTCTGCAAGTATGTGCACCACATGCATGTGTGGTATATGTGGAGGGCAGAAGATGGCAGCAGATCCTGTGGAAGTGGAGTTACAGACAATTGTCAGCTGCCATGTGGATGCTTGGAACCCAGTCCAGGTCCTCTACGAGAGCAGCAAGTTCTCTTAACCATTTAGTCATCTCTCAAGTCCCTGTTTTTTGTTTGTTTGTTTTTTTGAGGCAGGGTTTCTCTGTAGCTTTGGAGCCTGTCCTGGACCTAGCTCCTATAGGCTGGCCTCGAGCTCACAAAGATCTGCCTGCCTCTGCTGCCCAAGTGCTAGGATTAAAGGCATGCACCATCGCCACCTGGCCTGTCCCTGAATTTGTTTTTATATTTAATCTGATTAATCACAAATAATTTATTCTAAAACTAAAGTACTATAAAATACTTTTGTTCCTGTTTTTTGGTTTACTTATTTTTATTTTATGTGTATTGATGTTTTACTTGCATGTGTGTCTGTATGAGGGTGACCGATCTTGTAGCTACAAACAGTTGTTAGCTGCCATGTGAGTGCTGGGAATTGAACCCAGGTTCTCTGGAAGAGTAATCAGTGCTCTTAACCACTACACCATCTCTCCAGCCCCCCTTGTTCCTGTTTTTTAAAACATGGTCTATGTGTCAGACAGTGGTGGAGCACTCCTTTAATCTCAGCATTTGGGAGGCAGAGGCAGGTGAATCTCACTGAGTTTGAGGCCAGCTTGGTCTACAGAGCTAGTTCTAGGACAGCCAAGGCTGTTACACAGAGAAACTCTGTCTCAAAAAAAAATAAAACAAAACAAAAACATGGCCTATATAGGAAATTACAAGGTTAGGCAATCTCTAATATGTTTTTACTAATTAAATTATTATTTTGAGATAAGTTTAGATACCCACATATTAATTATAAATAATATAGAATAGTTCTGTATATACTCCATTTGCTGACTGGCCTTAAAATATATCCAAGTTCTGCTAGTAAGGTGAGCATCCAAACTGCCTAGGCTCCCACAAAGCCAGTACGTGCAGTAGGATCAAAAACCCATTGCCATTGTTCTTGAGTAGTCCTCATTGTCTGCTATGTTCAGCGAGTCCGGTTTTATCCCAGGCTTTTTCAGACCCAGACCAGCTGGCCTTGATGCCCATGACCGTTGGATGTTTTGGACTTGCTCACCGTTAACATCCCTCAGAGAAGGAAGGCCTCGGAAGGTTATTGGACATTGTTGTCTGCATGTTGCTTTTCTGGGAAAGGCTCTTCCTAACTGTCGAGTTTGCTTGGGCTGTGACAAGTATGGCTTAGCCTGAAAATCACCGTTTTTGTACTGATGCCCCTTAGTGATAAATATCACATTCAGCTTGGGTGAATAAGCATTTTGTATTCCTCGGCAACACTTTCTCTAATGTAATGTTTGGTGTGGGAAATTAAACCAAGAGCATGTGATTTACCCCCCAAAAAATATATCCAAGTTCTAATTCCTGGAACCTTAGAATATTGCCTTACATGGTAAAAAAAAACATTTATAATCATGGTTCACTAGATGATCATGATATGGTGATATTATTTTGGAATACCTCCACATGTCTAGATACAAGTGTCCTTATGTGATTGAAGCAGAGGAAAGCAAGACTAGAAAAAAAAACAAGGTGAAAAGATAATGGAAACAGATTGGATGATGTACTTTCATGGCAGAGGAATGTCATACTAGCTAGGGAATACAGGTGGTCATTGGGAGCCAAAAAGAAAAGAGGCAGGAATCCAGGTGTAGCCTAGTAGAAGAGTGACTGTCTAGCATGTAGGAGGTTCCGTGTTCCATCTCCAGCATATAGCACAGAAACCTGCCCAAAACACACACACAGACACACAGACACACATTCTGCACTCAGAACCTTCAGAAGCAAAATTGCACCAACACCTTGGTTTACCTTGATAAGTGTTTTTCTGGACTTCTGTATTCTATGATTATAAAGAGAATAAATTATTGTTTTAAACAACTAAGTATTTGCCATTTTGCTTCAGCAGCAACATAAAACTAAATGCACTTATTTTTTCTTTATTACAACATCTTGGAAAAAGCTAACACCTTGTAATAACTAGTATATTTACATTGACAAATTCAAACTACAAAGTAGTTCCATCATTGGGTAGATCCCTTATTATATTGGTTGCTAATGTGAAGCCACAACAAAAATACCAGGAGAATGACTTAGTGGAGCAATTGTTTACTTTGGCTCACAGTTTCAGAGGATTCAGTCAATGGCCCTTTGACCCTGTTTCCATTTGAATGTGAATGGCCCCCACAGGCTCTTACATTTGAATGCTTAGTTACAAGGAGTAGAACTCTTTGATTGGATTAAAGGATTAGGAGCTTTGGCCTTGTTGGAGGAGGTCACTAGAGTAGGGCTTTGAAGTTTCAAAAGCACAGTCTCTCTC
>NW_004949111.1:6934316-6936922 GCF_000317375.1 Microtus ochrogaster
CAGGGTGCAGTTGTATGCTACTGTTCTAGTGTCATGTGTGTAACCATACTTTTGCCATGTTCCACACCATGATAATGGACTAACCTCTGAAACTGCAAGCAAGCTCCCAATGAAATGCGTTCTTTCTTGAGTTTTCTTGATCATGCTGTCTCTTCCCACCAACAGGGCAATGACTAAGATAGACCTATGTTTTTGAATAGCACATCATGGAAGTGTGTGGCAGAAGCATGCTCTTTATGTCACAGCATATAAGAATCAAAGATAAATGCATGTGACAGTGCCAAGGTTGAGATATAGCCTTCAAGATCATATTCCTAGTGGCATAACTTCCTCCTCTTCACCATCTCCCAATAAGGCCATCATATATCAGTTATCAGAAATTAATCCATTCATCACATCACAGCCCTCATGACATAATCATCTTTGGAAATAACAGAAAAGGCATACCCAAAGATGTGATCTAGTCATCTCTGAAGTATCTCTCAATCTAATAAAGGCAACAGGCAAGTTTAATTTAATGTCACACTCATATTGTTCTTCTATAGTTATCTCCCTACTAACTGTATATGCTTTTAAACTTTGACTAGCAGCAATCTGTTACCTGTTTCTATAATTGTCATTTGAAGAGTGTTGCATAAATGAAATTATATAGTAAGCAGCAATTGTGAGTTATTATTAAAAAATAAATCTCATAATTCAAATTGTTTCCTGAATTAGTTATTCATGCTTTTTATTGCTAAATAGTATTCCACAGGAGGAATTTTTCCATGGAAGAAAATCTGGTTGCTTACAGGATTTAGGAAATATCATGTACTTAGTCTAGAATGAGTGTGAGTTTACTTTAACTGAGCTATTCTGTATGTAGTGATACATTTGGAGTTTTATATTTCCCTTCAAATAATGAATATTACTTGGTGTAATATGCTCTTGAAGGCTATATATCAAATTACTACCTGGACATGACTTTTAGTGAAAGTCTCTTTATGTCTTTTGCCCATTTTCAATTAAACTGAGTATTTGAAGTTTTTATTTATTTTGAGTTTTTATGTTTTATGTTTTCTTTTTGTTTGCTTGCGTTTCGAGACAGGGTTTCTCTGTGTAGCCTTTGCTGTCCTCAAACTAACTCTATAGACCAGGCTGGCCTCAACTCAGAGATTTTTCTGAGTCTGCCTCCCAAGCACTGAGATTAAAAATGTGCACAGAATTCTTTTTTTAAATATTTATTTACTGTGTATACAATGTTCTGTCTCTGTGTATTCCTGCAGGCCAGAAGAGGGCACCAGACCCCATTACAGATGGTTGTGAGCCACCATGTGATTGCTGGGAATTGAACTCAGGACCTTTGGAAGAACAGGCAATGCTCTTAACCTCTGAATCATCTCTCCAGCCCCCACAGAATTCTTAATATACTCAAGACAGAAGGAGTTCAGTGGAGAAGAGGAGGGCAATATCAAACAACTTATTTTTCCCAATTAACCTATTTTCCAGCCTCTGATTACCACCATTCTATTTTGTACCTCAAAGAATTCAATGAGTTTTAGATTATACATTTAGTGCCTATCTTATTTCATTCAATATAATGTCCCCCAAGTTCATCCATGTTGCTGGAAAGGCACATTTCCTCTTTCATTAAAGCTGAATAATATTTTGATGCATGTGTATATGTATATGATATGATATAATATAATATAATATATAAACCTTTTCTTTATCCATTCAACTGATGATGAATAACTAGGTTGCATCTCTTGTCATTTTTAAATTACTGTTTTATGATACAAGTACCATTGTTACTTTTATGCTACATATAATTCACTAAGTTACTTTGCTACAACCCGTTTAGACTTTTCTCCTTACTCAGAGTCCCCTTCCTACTTTCATGTCTTACATACATAATATCTACAGACATGTCTCTAGCAGCTGAGACTCTCAGCTGAGAGAAAATGTGATAGTTTTGTTTTTTAAATATTTTAAATTTAAGGCATGGCGGTGAACACCTTTAATCCTAGCGCTTGGGAGTCAGAGGCAGGTAGATCTCTGAGTTTGAGGCCAGCCTGGCTAAGTTTCAGAACAGCTAAGACTACACAGAGAAAACCTACCTTAAAAAACCAAAAAAAAAATCTTTAAACATTTAAATACATGTGTATAGCACGTTTTGATCATATTCATCTACCGTTAAGTGACTTGAATTCTGCTGGGTGTCCTGAATCCTGTCACCTTCCCAACTGTACTGACCATATGTGCATGGCTAACATGTTCCATACAGTTCTCTGCAAATACTCGAATTTTATTTTTATTTATGGCAACACGATATCCTATCATGAATCTGTACATTTTCTTTACATTTTTGTCTGTGGATTGACATTTATGCTGCCTCTATATACTAGATATTGTGATAATGTAACAATAAATATGTACATACAAGTATCTCTGGGGTGTGTCTGCCTCAGAACCCTTTGAAACACACCAAGGGATGTTATAGCTGGATCATATCACATCATAGTTCTAGTTTAAGATTCTTTTTTCAGCCGGGTGATGGTGGCGCACGCCTTTAATCCCAGCACTCGGGAGGCAGAGGCAGGCGGATCTCTGTGAGTTCGAGACCA
>NW_004949111.1:6937022-6938458 GCF_000317375.1 Microtus ochrogaster
AAAAAAAAAAAAGATTCTTTTTTCAGGAACCTCAACTTATTTCCATACAGCTGTACCAGTTTACATTACCACTAGTTGTGTAGAAGGGAACGTTTTCTTCTTGTAGTTTAACGTTTTCGAGATTTGCATTTATGCTGCGAGCCCATTTTGAGTAGATTGTGCACTAAAGGCTTAATTAATTATTTGAATAATTTATTAAATAAGTTGTTCTTTGTTCACTGGCATTAATGAAACTTTCATCCCAAATCAACTGTATGTAAAGGCTCAGGTGTATGCATAAGCTTTCAATCTTCTTCATTCCAATTAGTCTGTTTTCTGGCAACTTTTCAGTCCTTTTTTGTGATCTTTTAAAGAAATATGTGGCGTTTAGAAAGGGCTTCCCTCTGTAGTCTAGATATCCGTTTATATCACAATTCTCCTGCCTCTACCATATACTGGCATCACAGGGATATGCCACCACATTGGGCAGTATGTCTGCTTTTGTGCCAGTACATTACATTTTGGTGTCCAGGCCCACTCCCCATTAGAGACAATGGGTATTGCTATGTTAATCAGGCTGTATTTGAATTCTTGGCTCTCCTGCCTCCACTGCTTGACTGTTGGAAAGTAAGGCCTGTGTGAGTATACCTGGCCTATTACTACACCTTCAAGTCAGTTTCTTCAGTCATGTCATATGATCTAGCAATCTTTCTTTTTGCTCAAGATTGCATTTACTTTTGTCTTGCAGTTCTATACACATTTTAGAATTACTTTCTATCCCCACAAAAATGACATTTGGTTTACATAAAGATTACATTGGCTCTGTAGATCTTTGAGGAAGTAGTAACATTTTTAACAATACTAATTCTAACAGAAGAATGTGTGATGTTGGCAGGCATAGTGCTGCACGCCTTTAATCCCAGCGCTAGGAGGCAGAGGGAGGGAGGTATCTTGCGCTTGAAGCCAGTCTGCTCTACACAGTGAGTTCTAGGACAGCCAGGACTATACAGAGAAATTCTACCTCAAAATACATAAATCTGGGGCTGCAGAGATGGTTCAGTGTTTAAGATCACTGGCTGCTCTACCAGAAGATCCACATTCAATTCCCAGCCCCCACTTTGCTGCTCACAACTGTCTGTAACTCAAGTTCCAGTGGATCCGACATGCTCATACAGACATACATATAAGCTAAACATCAATGCACATAAAAATATGCTACGTTTCTCTATTTATAAGTGTTATCTATATTTTTTATCAATATAGTATTCTAGATTTTTCTTCATGTACTTTTACTTTTATGTATTTTATTTTCATATGAAGTTGTTGTGGTGAGATTTTGTGTTGTAACAAATAAAGCTTGTCTGAAGATCAGAATACAGAGTTAGCCACACTAGTTAGCCATAGAGGTCAGGCAGTGTGGCACACACCTTTCATCCCAGGACTTGGGGGAGGGAGGG
>NW_004949111.1:6938649-6957025 GCF_000317375.1 Microtus ochrogaster
CTAGGGAGGTAGGGGCAGTATGGCTGGATGGAGAGAGAACTATGAGGCTGGAGGAGACAGGAACTCAGTGCATGCAGTCTGCGGACTTGTCAAGACAGAATTCCCCATTCGGTCTGAGGATTTCGAAAAAGTAAGAACTAGTAGCTGGCAGCTCTGCTCCTCTGATCTTTCAGCTTTCACCCCCTCATATCTGACTCTGGGTTTTATTATTAAGATCAACTAGAATTCGTGCTACACGTTGTAAATAGAAATAACTTTTAAACTCCCATTGCAGAAAGTCTATTGTTGACTAAAGAAACTTTCTTGACTTCTTGCTACACTTTTTGGGGTTTTCTGCGTATGAAAGCACAAGCTCAGGAAGCTCTTAATTTCTTCTTTTCCTATCTGGGTCTCTTCTCCTTTGTAGTTTTAAATTTTTCATGACTTATTTATTTATGAGTGTTTTGGCTGAACCCGTGTTATGTACACCACGTGTGTGTCCAGAGGCTGGAAAAGTGTGTTTAATTTCCGGGAACTGGAGTTACTAATGACTGTCAACTCCTGTGGATGCTGGTAACTGAACCCAGGTCCTCTGTAAGAGCACCAAGTGTTCTTAAACACTGAGCCATCTCTTCAGCCCTAAATATCTTCTACTTTTAAAAAAAATCTTATTATCGTTATCATCATCATAATCATCATCATCATTATTATAATTCCTCTCCCTTCTCTTCTCCTGACCTTCTCACGATCTCACAGTTCTCTTTTCATTACTATTTTCCTTGGATAACTTTCTTATCCTGTCATCCTAACTATATATTTAAAGCTAAAGCAAGTCATTTCTAGGGAGCTTAATGTTTGATCTTGTTTTTCATCCAGTCAGTCTTCTGAGTAGAGATTTTCATACATTTCTATTTAATACTTAATAGGTAAATATTTGTTACTTACATTTCATTAAAGATTTATTGGCTGTCCCATAGTTCCTTTGTTTATCTCTATAGGCTTTCTGTCTTGAGGAGTTACACATTTGTACAGATATGTGTTGGTTCAGTGTTCCTTAACTTTTATCAGTTTTGTTTCTACTAGAAATGGACAAAAAACAAAAAAAAAACAACAGGAGTCTACTGTCGGACACAGACCAGCAAAGCTGTCAAGTGAGCAAAGACTGACACATCTTTGAAAAGTTCATCAATATCACACCCTGGCTGCACCCTGGCGGTACTGAAGTTAAGACTCAGGACTATTTGGTATCTACTGCGCTTCTGAGGAAAGCTGGAGAGCTTGTTACAGAGGCTCACGGGTGCAGAGGCAGGGTTTTTGTTGTTGTTTGCTTTTTTGCTGTTTTGTTTTGTTTTGATACAGGTTCTCTCAATATGTTGTTCTGGCTGACCTGGAACTCTCTGTAGAGCAGGATGGCCTCAAACTCACAGACTTCCATCTGCCTCTCTTTCCTGAGCATTGAGATTAAAGGCATGCACCACCATGCCCAGTTTGTTACAGAGGCTCAAACGATCATTTCTCTTGGAAGTTTTTGGTTTTGTTTTATGTATATAGGATAAAAATCACAAGCTCTCAGCACAGAAGCTGGAGAAAACACAAGACACTTTCATGATCTTGCTCTAGGACAAAGGGCAATGAGGCTGGTTCAGGGGTTCAGATCCTCAAATCCACATCTCCATTCCTGTGCTATACATAAACTGAGATTATGGGGGAAGGGGTGGGAGTTAAGTTTACAAAATTCCTGTCGACAGACTGGTAAGTCTGTTTATGAAGCATTATTATGAGCCATTCCTCCCGCATCTCTTAACAAATGCTTTTATTTGGGAGTTTAGAGCTAGACAAGGAGATAGCCCAGCACTTCGGGAAGCAGAATAGTTCTGGATTTGGACCTGAAGGCAGTTATTGTATCTACTAACTCTGGGTTCATCTGCATCCCCAAAACAATACCCTTGGGTCTTGAGCTTCACTGGAATTTCATAACTTCTTATCTTAATTCCAACAATGAGACTTGCCTGTACATGGACACAGACTTGGTACTGTGGCAGCTATATACAGGTGACTTCTGACATTTTCTTAACATCCTTCATTTCATTTCTTTTGTCAGAAATTTATAATTTTTCCTTTAATCCAAGCACTCGGGAGGCAGAGACAGGCAGATCTCTGTGAGTTCGAGACCAGCCTGGTCTACAAGAGCTAGTTCCAGGACAGGCTCCAAAACCACAGAGAAACCCTGTCTCGAAAAACCAAAAAAAAAAAAAAAGAAATTTAATTGAGATTTTTTTTTTTGGTTTTTCGAGACAGGGTTTCTCTGTGGCTTTGGAGCCTGTCCTGGAACTAGCTCTGTAGACCAGGCTAGTCTCGAACTCACAGAGATCCGCCTGCCTCTGCCTCCCGAGTGCTCAGATTAAAGGCGTGCACCACCACCGCCCAGCATTATAATTGGAAATTTGTATGCTTCATTTGATTAGTATCTAGTAAAGTGAATGTAAATAACATTGTTCTAAATTTCAATTTCATATGTCAATATGCTTGTTGATAATGTACATCAACTGCTTTAAAAACCATATAAAATCGAATAAACTTGAAAGACAAGGTTTAAAAACCATATAAAATCGAATAAACTTGAAAGACAAGGTTTAAAAACCATATAAAATCCATTCACTGTAATATAGACTGTGATGTCAGCAATATATTCATCACAGAGGGCATCTACACAGATATTGCATTATTTGCTTTATTATGTCATTTACTTGAACATTTCCTAAATCTTTATGCAGGCAAAATGGAAAAAAAATGAAAAGTTGTTCTTGTTAAAATGACATATTCAGAAACTTCATATTTTCATAAGATAGAAGCTACCAAGCCGGGCGATGGTGGCGCACGCCTTTAATCCCAGCACTCGGGAGGCAGAGGCAGGCGGATCTCTGTGAGTTCGAGACCAGCCTGGTCTACAGAGCTAGTTCCAGGACAGGCTCCAAAGCCACAGAGAAACCCTGTCTCAACAAACCAAAAAAAAAAAAAAAGATAGAAGCTACCAGTATTAAATATTCTAAAATATTTTTACCTCTTCACAGCTAATTGTGCATACAACGCATTTGTTTAAATGTGCATAAAGAAAAAAATCAATGTTCTATTCTTGTTCAGCAACTAATTTTAAAATACTTTCAATCACTTGTTTGACAAGGCACAATTATGGGTGGGTTTTGTTTGTTTTCACTGATGAGTAAATTTGAAATTAATAGCTTTCGTTGACAATTATTTTTGAAGCATCCAAACAGTAGGGAAAAATTGACTACAAATACTAAAACACCAAAAAGTCACTAAATTCTTTATGCTTACATATTTATGCTATGTGTGAATTTTCATTCATTGGTTATGGCATCCTATTTCAAACAGCTTTGAGGAATAAAATGAGTATGAGAATACACACCACAAAGGTATTTAAAGTTTCATGAACTCTGGAATAAATTCACTTGATTACATTTCGGATGTGGAGGTGTTCTTCGCAAGGAGGTGGGGGGAGGCTTTTGCAGGTGAGGAGACTGGCGCCCTCTGAGATCATTTAGAAGATTCACGAGGCCATGGAGCTTCAGTGGCAAAGCCGGGCTCTTTAACCCAAAGTACTTTAGTCCCAGTCCACCTGCTCACACTTAACCACAATTGTAATGAATAAGTGATTGAGCAAGTTTTCAAACCAGTCTTAAGGTAATCCATCTCAAGTATAATTTCCCACACAATTAGATGCATCACGCAGTTCATTTGATTCAGTAACTGGACAGATAAACTCGAGTGGTCATCCTGAACTTTAATATACTTGTAGAACAAACATAACGGGTGTTAATTCATCATCCACCACGTATTTTTTAGTAAATGAAAATTTTGGAGACGTTAAGTTTCTGCCTTCAATGCGAAGTGAAGGAACGAAGCAATTTTTCACTAATTCAGAGGGAAAAGCTTCCATCTGCAATGACGAGATGACCGCGGCCAGCACTGCTCCAAATGCTGAGTGGCCAGTGGCTGCAGTGCCCCGCCTTCCTGTAGCACATACAGGCCTTCACACTGTTGACCGTTACCTGTTTCAATAATAAGATGATGCATCTTCTCCAGTCAGCAAATTATATCATGTGCCCTATATCTGCCTACTGAGTTTGAAATTCGGGTTATAGATTTATTATTTATCCATAAAGATGTTTCACAGGCTCCCTTGGTAATTTTTAATTAGTTATCATGCTGGGTAGCCACTGTGACATAATGCTTTATGAAGATGAGGAAATGATTTTGGCATTGAAAAAAATCCATTAACCAAACAAATTTAAACAGAACTTTCATGCTTGAAAGAAGAGAAAATTGATCCTTGAATTTGAAGTAACATGTTATTTGAGAACTGTATGGTTTTACTGATTTTAATAACTTATGGAGAAGGAAATTAAAATTTTCCAGGCTTACAAGTCTTCAAAAATAATGAAGGCAGTTTGATGAAAATAAATACAGTGTTTCCAGAATCCCAAGGACATTTTACCGAGCGTTTAAAGTGCCTCAGGATCTTTGCTGTATTAAAGCTTTCTCAGTGTTCCTAAAACATACGTGATTGAGAGCATTTGACTACTGCTTTGCATCCTCCGGGATTATCGAAAGCACAAGGGCACTTCTTATCTTTATTTTAGATTTTATTTTGTTTGCTTTCTTTTATATTATAGCTTTAATTACGTAAAAAACATGTGAATTACTTAAAACTCTACTTGCTACAAGTGTTGCCTTAAGCGATGTTTAGGGGAGGAAATAAATAAATAACTCTTTTCTCTCTCTCTCTCTCTCTCTCTCTCTCTCTCTCTCTCTCTCACACACACACACACACACACACACTATTCTTAGTGTTTTCATTGCCACTAGTGCCAAAAATTCTCAGAGGGCTGTGAAGTCTCCCATACTTCACTTACTCATTTTTGTGTAAGTGAACCAAGGCTCACTGCGTGTAAGATACTTGTCGAATATAGTAGAAATAATGTATTTCTGCATATGGAGTAGAATCCAGTGTTTCCAGTACTAAATATGGCATTCTTGAATTGCCACTCAGTGTTCTGATGATTCTTACTATTTGTTCAAGCAACTCCAGATAGGCGTTGAGTACGGGTGTATGGACACATTTCAATTATCCCCCATATGGCTAAATCCCTGGCAATTTGTTTTTAATCCTTGACCACCTGCATGGGCAAGAAAAAAGGAACAGAATACCCTTAATAATTTCAAGGCTGGCAAGCCAGGTGGGAAAGGAAATAACAAAATTCATGCAGTGTCTTAGGAATATGATTTGGGAAAAGGTCAGTCTAAAAGAGAAACAGCAAGCAAGGCACATGAGAATAAAATTGGCTTCACAGGAGAAGGAAGGAGGGAGCCACAGGTGACTCAGTGGCAAGGGGAATGGAATGCTCTGGAATGCTATGTGTGCTCTATGGGACTTGCTCTGTGAAAGCATGCTGTTACTGGTTTACAGTCAATTAGAAGTTAGAAGTAAAGCTTAATTATGGTTGCTATGTTTGTTTCCAAGCAGAATTATATTATGATTAGGCAAATAGAATTGCTTCAAAAGAAATTGTAGGCTAACTCTCCCAATTCCCAGCTTCAGTGAGCAAATTAAATTGAGCATAAATGCTATTCTAAATCTTCAGGCAGGAGTCTTTGTCTTAATATATTTTTAGACATTATTTCTCTACTATGTGCACAGAAGAAGGTTGTTTTGTTATTTCCTAAAAGAAACAAATTAGAGTAGTAAATAATCACAAATTCATTTATTAATTCAGTGGACCTTAGTTTTTATGTGCCAGAGAAGGTATAAGTGCAGGTATGTTAATATAAATGATAACATATAAAAAAGCTAACTCAAAGTGACATGAAGGCATTCTTTCCTTTCAATCAAACTAAATTTCTTTGCATCTTATTTCTGTCCCTTACTATTTGAATGGCATTGGAAAAGTCATTTAATCACCCTAAATCATAGCTCTAATAACTGTATAACAAGGAAGCTAATCTTTTAACATGAAAAGTATCTATCATCATACTTTATACACTGTAGGAAAAAGAATGATAACAAAATATATTATAACAAATGATTTGGGGCTTCCTTGTTGGCCACGGAGATATGAGTTTCTTGGTACTCCTGCCTCCGTGGAACTAACAGTGGCTCCATCTTTCCCACCACGATGAACTGCTTTCCTTCATCATATGGCCCAGAAAAAACAAGACTCCCTTAAACTGCTTCTTGTTAGATATTTGGTTAGAGTGACGAGAAAGGAAACTAGCACAGACTCTTGGTTCTAAAAAGCACAGCTATTGCACTAACAATCCTGACCATGTGGTTTGCAGGCTTTTGAAACCAGTTCATGAGAGGAATGTAGAAGAATTTGGAAGTGGAAGCTAAAGAATCCCCGGATGCTGTAAGCAGACTGTTGGTGGGAGATTCTGGTAGAAGAACAGAAAAGGAGAATATTGATAGGAGTGTGGACACTGGAGGCCAGGCACATCAAGTTTCCAGAGAGGAAAAAGGATGCTTTGAAAAATTGAGATAAAGGCCATTTATCTTGTATTTAAGTAAAACATCTGTATTATTTCACTCTTGTTCTGAAACTTTGATACTAAATTTAAAAGTAATGAGTGAATTGTTTGGAAGGGGATATTTTAAGACAATACAGGGGCTGGAGAGATGGCTCAGCGGCTAAGAGCACTGGCCACTCTTCCAGAGGTCCTGAGTTCAATTCCTAGCAATCAAATGGTGGCTCACAACCATCCATAATAAGATCTGGTGCCCTCTTCTGGTCTGGCCTGTAGACATACATGCAGACATACACTGTATACATAATAAACAAAAGCAAATAAATATATAAATAAATCTTTAAAAAAGACAATGCCGCATGTGGACAATGCTATATTCAGACAATAGAGCAGAGCTTTGCTTATTCATTTTGTGATGCTTGTGGTGAGAATTCAAATATAAAGCAGAGCAGTAATAAATGTGTAGTTTGTCAAGGGAAGGAACACGAACAAGGTAAAAGTTGTGGATGTGGCAGAAAGGCAGGTAGACCACAAAGCCATTATAATTATCGAAGAGATGGGGCATAGTGGAGCAAGGCTTCAACCCCAGGACTCAGAAAGCGGAGGCAGACACGTGTCTGAGTTCCATGGTGGCCAGAGCTACACAGTGAGACCCTTTCACAAGAGAAAGGTGGGGAAAGAGGAAGAGACCTTACACTCTACACTCTGACAGTAGGAATTACGTCTTGAGAGGAAAATTCCATTTATTCTAAATTCATTCTGGAAAAAAAAATCCCTGAAAAAAAATCTTGAGAAAGTAGAGCCTTCAGGGCACGCTGCCACATCGGGGAATTCACAAGGTTGAGTTCGGAAGTAGTACACAAAGGCTGCTCCAGATGTGACCATAGATGCCAGGCTGCATACTGAGAGGGCAGAGCTTGGAGCCTTCCATGTGGTGCTGAGTTTGCAAGCATGTAGGAAGCAAGGGTGATAGGGATAAAGGGACTTGCGCTGAGGTTCGAGAAAGTCACTGAGGTCAGCTGACATATAGCAGGGTATAATTTTCTTCTTGGAGCTCCTGATATGCATGAAGTTGCGAAGGTCTAGGCCAAAGCCGGAGAGGACACCTTAAGACATTAGAGGTGGCAGAACTGAGGAGCATGTATGAAGAAAAGCTGCAAACACTGCGTAGAGCTGATCCAAGGGGGCTGGAGTGGCCATGGGTAACTAACGGTTTGAGTGGCCGTGCTACCCAAACCTGCTGGAGCCTAGCAGATGCCAACACAATACCCAGATTTTAGGCAAGGAACTGCATGATTTGCTGTCTGTCCTGATAATTTTTCAATAGTGCTTTGATCTGTTGTGACCTTTTTATATTTCATCTCAGAAGAAAATATGTTACCCTGGGGCATTGTATAGTTGAAGTATATATAACCTGGCTTTTAAAGATAAAATAAAAAAAATTCAGGAGTCTCAGAAAACACCCTGGACTTTAAAACACTATTGGAAAACTCATATTAGATGGTTTAGTGGTTAAGAGCACTGGCTGCTCTTCCAGAAGTCCTGAGTTCAATTCCCAGCAACCATATGATGGCTCACAACCATCTGTAATAAGATCTGGTGCCCTCTTCTGGCCTGCAGGTGTACATACAGGTAGAACGCTGTATATATGCATAATAAATAAATAAATATATATTCGTAAAACAAGGCCAGCTGGCCTGGGTCTGAAAAAGCATGAGATAAAACCGGACTCGCTGGACTGGAGAGGTGGCTCAGAGGTTAAGAGTACTGGCTGCTCTTCCAGAGGTCCTGAGTTCAATTCCCAGTAACCACATGGTGGCTCACAACCATCTGTACTGAGATCTGGCGCCCTGCTCTGGCATGCGGGCATACATCGAGTTAGAATGTTGTATACATAATAAATACAAAAAAAAAAACGGACTCGCTGAACATAGCGGACAATGAGGACTACTGAGAACTCAAGAACAATGGCAAAGGGTTTTTGATCCTACTGCACGTACGTACTGGCTTTGGGGGAGCCTAGGCAGTTTGGATGCTCACCTTACTAGACCTGGATGGAGGTGGGTGGTCCTTGGACTTCCCACAGGGCAGGGAACCCTGATTGCTCTTTGAGCTGACGAGGGAGGGGGACTTGATTGGGGGAGAGGGAGGGAAATGGGAGGCGGTGGCGGGGAGGAGGCAGAAATCTTAAATAAATAAATAAATAAATAAATAAATAAATAAATAAATAAATAAATAAATAGATTAGATTATTAGGCGATGGTGGCGCACACCTTTAATACCAGCACTTGGGAGGCAGAGGCAGGCGGATCCCTGTGAGTTCAAGGCCAGGAAAGGCTCCAAAGCCACAGAGAAATCTCTCTCGAAAAACAAACAAACAAAAAGATTAGATTATTAGGGCTTTTGAAGTTGGACTGGATGCATTTTTCCTTATGACATGGCCATGTGTCAGACATATAATGTTCTTGTTTGAATATAAAATATCCCCTAAAGGTCCTTGTATTTGAATATTTAATCTCAAATGTGTTATGCTGTTTTAGAAGCGTGTGGAGCCTTTAGGAAGTGTGCTCTCACTGAAACCAGTGGGTTATTCGGGGGAAGCATGTCTTCAGGTTCACAAGCCCCTTGATGCTCCCAGCACCATGGAGTCACTTGCTGCCATGCCTTCCACTAAAGCATGAGATGGAATTAATCCTTCCTCAGCTCTGCTCCTTTTTGTTAGTTATTGGTTCACAGTGACGATTAAAGGAATTACTCCACCCAGAGATTCAGCCTCTAGTCTCCCAGAATTCCATAGAAAACAAGAAGATATCTCTGTTTCGGTGCCCCAGGTTACAAATAAAGATCCTGTTAGCTTCAACTGTCTTTCTTGCTTAGCTTGGCCTAAAGCAGAAACAATTGCTAATTAAAAACTAGACATAGAACCCTTAATTGCAATTATATTCATAATAGCCTAACAGGTACTCATAATGAAGAGTTTTGCAATTATGAATGATTTGTTTCATCAAACTTTATACTAACCTCTGTTTGAATTGCTGTTGATGAAGTAATCTAGAATCTGGAGGATATATTCATGATAGCACTTCCTTCTAAGTCTAGTGTTTGATCAACAAAGGAAGCAGCAAGGGAGCAATGGGGGTTGTGGCTTTAAATCTTAATCATAGGCTACATACAGGATTTCTTTTTAATAACTAGTTGCCTGTTGCTTCATTTTTCATAAATTTGACAGATTTTGTCAGATATATGTATTTTACAGAATATGTTTTAAATTGGAATTATTAAAATATTGATAATCTTATTTCCTCAAGTCCTTATTCCTTTGCTGAATCCTTGAACATTATTTAGAAAGTATGGTTAAAATTTGTAAGTTTTATTTTTTGATTTTTAAAAATAAATGATTTTGGTGCTGCTATGTTGTTTCTTAATAGTTTCTTATTAGTACATATTAATTGTACAAATTACTTGGTTTTACACTGGGATATTTCTATACATGTGTAAAATAAAATAGTTCATTCTTCATTACCTATCTACTCTTTTTCTTTTTTCTTTTTTTGTTTCTTTTCTGAGACAGGGTTTCTCTGTATAACAGTCCTGGTTGTTCTGGAACTCACTTTGCAGACCAGGCTGGCCTCAAACTCACAGAGATCCATTTGCCTCTGCCTCCCAGTGCTGCGATTGAAGGCAGGCATCACCACCACCCGGCTCAATTCACTATTTTTCACCTTTGCACCTAGAATCCCTAATGATCACTCTTCTAATTTCTCATTAATATTTTTATTTATGTATATTTCTTTTTTAAAGACTCACTATTTTAACTGTGTATGTGGGGGCATGGTTATGATGACCAGGGGTATCGGTAGAGTCCAATGGAACCAGGTCCCTGGAGCTGAAGTTACAAACAGTTGTCAACTGCTGGACATGGGTGCTGGGAACAAAACTTGAAGTACACACTCTTAGCCACTGAGGTGTCTTGCCATCCCCTCTTCATAGGCTTCTTAAAGCTAGGTATGAGTGATGAATGGACCAAAACCCGAGGAAGTGAATTTTTGCAAGGTGAAGGTAGTCTCCTCTCAGCATATCATCTCCTCTGCCTTCACTCTTGTTTATGAAGTGGATAAACACAGTGTATACTGGAAAGTTGTTTTACCATGACCTCCAATGGTCTCAATACACAAATGCTCACATGCCTAACAATAGCACACATTCTTGACTAGCCATTTTCTACCGTGGTGCCTCCCACATGGTAAAGTATAGAGATAAGGTAGGCTATTATCTTGTTGGATTGGGATAAGGTAGGCTATTATCTTGTTGGATTTAGAGGACAACAGAGTGTAATTAATAATGCCTATGTAGGGGCTGGAGAGATGGCTCAGAGGTTAAGAGCATTGCCTGCTCTTCAAAAGGTCCTGAGTTCAATTCCCAGCAACCACATGGTGGCTCACAACCATCTGTAATGAGGTCTGGTGCCCTCTGCTGGCCTGCAGGCATACACACAGACAGAATATTGTATACATAATAAATAAGTAAATAAACAAATATTTAAAAAAAATAATGCCTATGTAGACAATATTGACAGTGAATGTTTTAAATAGATTCATGGATGAATTAAAGTGCTAGATTTGTTGTTTACTGTAATTTTTTCTGATAGTTATATCATAGAACAATAGCATTCAGCAATTCTATAAAATACCCCTTTCATCTATTTTCTTAATCTCTGTATATACTTATTGACTTACATATTCAAAGACATTTCATTAGTTTGTTCTTTTTAGAAACTACCTAAAGTTTGCATTTTAATGTGCTTCCTCTAGGTGGGAACCATGTCTGAATATTCTTACATGTTTAGCATGTCAATCAATTTACCATTTTATATTTTTGGTTGTAAGCCTAATCTTTAATGGCTGAGCCATTTCTCCAGTCCCAATTTACCTTTTTATATGAGGGAACAACATTGTAAGATAGGGTAAAACCCGAGAAGGCCAACATACTGGGAGAAATCAATAGTACTATCTCTTTAAATTTATCCACATTCATATTCACTTAGTGTTATTACATACACCGTATGTGCATAGACATATCTCACTATATTTCACAGATCTTGAATACACATAACCACATAAATGATGTCTACTTAATAAAACAAAATCACAGATAATATGCACAAAATTATTTAATCTGTTAAATCATAAACTGATGAATATTTGATATAAAATATTCTTGATTATGTAGAAAAACAATTCAATAGATTCTTTCCCTATAATTTTTCTCATACAATGCTCTTTTGTTTGCAAAGACAGAGTCTTTCTACATAGTCTTGACTGTCCTGGAACTTGCTATGTAGACCAGGCCTTGAACTCAGAGATCCTCCTGCCTCTGCTTCCCAAGTGCTGGAATTAAAGGCATGTGCCACCACACTTGGTGGCAATTCTCTTTTCTTTGGAGTGTGTATATCAAATCTGCTAATTCTGCGCATGTTTTAAAGATGACTGACTGTCCATAACGTGTTTCCTCCTCAGACTGTGTCCTCTGCTTAGGAAATACTTTACAATTAGGGTATCATTGCTTAGATTTTAGTAAGCTAACATGCAGCCTGTGGTGGGTGGAATGAGAAATGTTTCCTATAGGTTCTGGTAACTGAAACATTTGGTCTTCAGCTAGTGGTACTGTTGGGGAGGGTTGTGTGGTGTAACCCTGCTGGGGGATTATGACACTTGGGTCACCTTTTGAGATTATATAGCCTCACCCTACTTCTAAATTTCTCTCTTTTAAAAATTTGTTTGTTTGTTTGGTTGGTTAGTTAGTTTACATCCCAATCACAGTTTCCCCTCTCTCCTCCCCTCCGAGTCCCTCCTCTTCAATCCACTCTGCTCCCAGCCCTTTAAGTCAGTCCCCCTCCCAGGAAAGGACAAGTCTCCCATGAGTATCAACAAAACCTGGCATATCAAGTTGCAGTAAGATTAAACTTGTATTAAGTTTAATGTATTAAGGCTGGACAAGGTGATCCATCAAGAATAGTAGGGTCCCAAAAGCTAGGAAAAGAGTCAGAGACATCCCCAATTCCTTACTGTTAGGAGTTCTACAATAGGACCAATCTACATAACTGTAACAACTTTTCTGTTTCCATAACTCACACAAGCCTGCCAAAGTAACAAAGGGTTAGGGGATTAGGGTTAGGGTTAGGGGATTAGAGTTGGGAGTTAGGGTTAGGGTCGCTTATAGTCACGATGTTTTATCATAGCAATAAAAACCCTAACTAAGACAAAGATCTTCTATCCAAACACCATGTTGGATCACAGTAAAAGAATATACTCAGTGTTAGTCTCTGGCCTCCATACATGTATGTACAGCTGAGTATACATATGTACATACATACACTTACATGTATACAAAATACCAAACACATATGCATGTATGACAGACAAATGACAAAAAATAAGTTGACAAAAAGGTTTCTATTTTCTATCTCCAAGAAATGCATTTCACCACGAAAGAGTATCTCACATAAAAGGTTCATTTTATGTAAAAGATGGATATAGGGCTCAAGATGACGTCACTATTCTAATATCTAAGAAAACACTTCAAACTGAAACTCATCAGTAGGCAGAAAGAAGATCACGTCTTATTGATTAATGAAACAGTCTGTCAAATGACTTTACAGTTCTAACTATAAATGTGATGTGCATGTCGTTTTAATAAACAAATAGTACTAGATATACAATAACAGGTTAGTCCAACAAAGTAATAGTAGGTTAACTTCCTCACTCTTATCGGAGTCATTCTGACAGAAAATAGAGTATCAGAGTTAAATGACATCATAGATCAAGTGGACTTAATAGGCATCCTCTGAAAATTCCATCCAAATGTTATGTTATGTGCAGATAGGCAGTTTGGATGCTCAACTTACTAAACCTGGATGGAGGTTGGCGGTCCTTGGACTTCCCACAGGTCAGGGAACCCTGATTGCTCTTCGAGCTGATGAGGGAGAGGGACTTGATCGGGGGAGGGGGAGGGAAGTGGGCGGCGGTGGCGGGGAGGAGGCAGAAATCCTTAATGAATAAATAAATTAAAAAAAAGATATTATAATGCAATGTTTTATATTAAATGTTATAATATAAATAAAATAAGAAATAACACATGACATTGACCTCTGACCCATGCACGCAGTCATATGCATGCATATCTACTTGTACAATCTCACACAAACACATGCACATAGCACACACCTACACACACAAAAGGATAGCAGTTATTTAATAGTTTCTCTAGACGACTATTAGGAGATGCGAGTTTCTGCAACAGTTCCTCCTCCATTCTAACATGCACCCTGTTATTTTTGTACATGTGAATGAATATTTTAACTGGTAATTTCAAGCAGTAATATGCCACAGAATGGTACAAAGATTCATCATCCCTGAAGCTACTTCTTGTCCCTGCGGTACCATGTTGTTTTTTTGTTAACGGACATCTTTTCCCTCTTGACCCATAGTGGCATTTGTGCTTAAAAATCAATTAGACTTCATCTAATTTTAAAGTTGATCATCAAAACACATCATTAAGGAAATTACTAATCAAACTACAAACTAGGAGAAATATTTGCAAAATCATGTAATTGAATCAAGACCGGAATGCACAATGTGTAAATAAGTCCTTAAACTCAATTATAAAAGACCCAAATTAAAATGTGTAAAATATTTGAACAGACACTTTACAAAGGAGGCACACAAATGACCAATAAGCATTTGAAACCATTTACAAAAAAATAACCATCAAAGAAATAAGAAACAAAACCACAGGAACAGATGATTACAATTTGCTATAAATTCTAATATTAAATTCAACCACATAAAATGTTAGGGATGACTCAAAGCAACCCAAACTCTGTTTCTTAGTGGGGGTATAAAGTGGCACAACCACTTTTGGAAATGTTTTGACAGTTTTCTTGCAAAATCAAATATATGATTTTTCTGACTCTGCAGCTTCATGGGGTAAGTGAATTTGTTGAAGCTTATGGAATGTAGCACCCAATATATTTATCTTTCAAATCACAGGCAAAATTTGAAGTCTCGGTTATGTGACTGACATAATCCCTAGGAAGATGACATAGAAACCTTGTTGAATAGGTAGAGTTACACGTAGTTGCCTTTAAAAAAGAGTGATAATATGAGTGAGCCTGTACTCGTGATACCTTTAAATCTGTGTGTAAATGTCAGAGCCTAAGAACTCAAACAAATTCAAAGCACAAGAGATCCAAGTACAAGGGAGGTTGCTGATTGCTAAATGGAAAGCCCAGGTATGAACGGGGACCCATGGTAAGTAATCTAAGTGGTTGTTAGGAGCTGAGACTAGCCCGTAGTTTCTTAACTAGTTTCTTAGTATTAAGAAATCAGGCACCTTATGCCAATAGTTACAAGTAACTAAACCAAGCGCATACCATAAACAGACCAGCAAATTCTTCCCCAATATTTCTGGATGAGGATCCAGTCTACATGGTCCCTTGCCTTAAGTTTGTTATTAATTCGATTCCAGCTATGTCATGGTGAACTTTTGACCTCCATGTGTGATGCTGTAAATGGGTGCTCCTTAAAATCTCCGAGCTGGTATTAATTATTTGTAGACTACAATGGAAATCTACTCATCCTGATAGGGAAAAAAACACTAAAGAAGTCTTGCATTATAGCTATGAATGCTGGAGTGTTTGAAGGATAGTATACTGATATTTGAGACTTACTTTAAATTCATCAAAACAATTTGAATTGGTGGATAAATAAAAAAAGAGATACATATTTAATAAGGCTTGAATATAAAATGCTAGTTTCTGGACTTTAAGTGATGATTATATGGCCTTTTCTTGCAATTAGTTCTATTTTTAATTAGTTCAGATATTTGAAAACATTCAAAGTAAAATGTAAGAAACAATGAATTGCCAAGTTCTTGGTGTTCTGAGGTTAAAGCTATCTTATATGTCTATTCATTGCATTTAGACTCCTAAAAGATAACTTACAGAAGAAATGGCAGCCAAATGAATGCTGCTTTGTTTTGTCTTTTTCGTCATAATGGCCTTTGTTACTTTAGCAGGCTTGTGTGAATTATCTAAACAGAAATTCTATTATCTTTTTTTCTTTCTTTTTCTTTTGGTTTTTTTGAAACAGGGTTTCTCAGTAGCTTTGGAGCCTCTCCTGGAACTAGTTCCTGTGGACCAGGCTGGCCTTGAATTCATAGAGATCCACCAGCCTTTGCCTCCCAAGTGCTTGGATTAAAGGCGTGTGCCACCACCACCTAGCCAGGTTGTCTATTATCTCTCTCTCTAAAACTATTTTTCAAACCTCTTTGTCCTTACTTTAGTTCCTATATACGTCCTCAGTAAAAAAAAAAAAAAAAAAAAATGCTACTTTAGTCCCAAGAAAGAGGTCAGGAAAATAGAATCCCAGAGGCTGAATGTCCACAGGAATGAATTTTCCTGAGCCAAGTGATAGCCATCCAACATGTTCCAGAAATCCGTCAAGAATTGTGACTAGGCAGTATTCACAATAGCAATGTAGAGATGCCTATAACTCATTTCTTCCATAAAGAAACAAAGCAAGAGCAACGTAACTGTATATTTATTTCCATAACCATGGGGGTATAGTTAATATCAGCAAGAAAGCTTTTAACATGTGGAGATCTAGGACATCAACATAAAATGACACACAGTATCCTGGCATTTGACCCCATAACTCCACAGCTAGAGGGCGTGGGTGTCTCCCTTTTGAAAGCAGCAGGGTGGAATACAGAGTCCTTGCAAACTGAATTAATACAAACTCTGCACGCAGTAGTTACTGTAAAGTTTCACAATCCTTACAGGCTCGCAGAACACTTAGATAAGTAGCCTGGTTATCTCTATGGTAGTCCTCCTTTGGAAAAAGATATCACATCATCTCCAGTGAACCCCCTAAGGTACTGGAACCTGGAGCCACCGTGCGATGCTATCTATTGTCTGAGTTCGACTTCAATATGAAGAAAACCTTGAATTTTCCCATCTCTGAAGCATCAGAGACATTCCACAGTATTGGCGTAGCAGGCAGGTGCTTTGAAAAACCAGCTCAGCTGAGGAGAGTGACTGTAACCGGAGCTGGCAGGGTGCGTTGCACTAAAGGGAATAAGTGTTGTCACATGGATGGAAATAAATGCAGACACAAGGCATTATCAGGAGATAAGGGCATTTGTCCCCCCAAAATCAAGGGCATGACCAGCCATATGCCAACTCATACCAGTCTCAGGGGTGAAAATACTCTTCCTGACTCTGCCATTCCCGGGCTCATGTTACCAACAAGGAAGTGACTCCAGCAGCTGCTAGGCCTGCAGGAACATGAGAGAGTCTTGCATAACTGCGTGGTTCTGGATGCCAGGGCCTGTCTTGAGAGCATGTAAGAGATAAAGAGATGGGGATAGGGGAGAAAAACCCTTATCTGTTCTCAGACCCACATAGCCGAAAAGCGCTACCAGGACTTTCCTGACGTCATATAGTACCAGCAGCAGGGCCCTACAGATGGCATAGGGGAGCACCACGATACTGCTGGTATCTCATCTGTACTGTCGGTAGCGCTGTGGAACACCTACACCTTGTTTGTGAACTATTGGATGTGAGAATTGTTTGTGTACTATTAGATGTGAGAAGCACGGACCACACTGTGTTCGGTTCTCACACTGATCCTATAATGCTACATATGAACCCAACTGACTGGGTTGGGGGGACAAGTATCTTCATCATGTTAGGAGTCGCCAGCATGAGAGGACCTCAGTAGTTGCAGAGTTAGTACAAACATTTCCTGAAGAATGTCCCATTGCCTGGTAGGGACCGCTAACTGGAGGAATATCACAAAGATATAATCCCACATCATTGCTACTTATCGAAACTACTAGAATGCACTTTCTTGCATGGTCCATAGAGATAATGAGCCCCTACAATTTTGCCATGATATTCTCTATGACCAAAGTCATTCACTGCAGGCAGAAAAGCACATATGATACTTAGCTGGAAGCAAGCCCAGCATTGCATGATACAATGACAACTCAAGACTCATGTTTTTCATTCTTATAAAAGAAAACATTTAATTGGGGGCTTTCAGTTCCAGAGGCTTAGTTCATTACCATCATGGCAGGGAGAATGGTGGCATGTACAGTGCCGGGGAAGTAACTGAGAGCTACAACCTGACCTGCTAACTGAGAGAGTTCTGTGACTGAGAGAGCCCATACTGGACCTGGAAGGGCCTGTGAAACCTCAAAGACATCTCCCACTGACACACTTCCTCCAGTAAGGTCATGCCTTCTAGTCCTTTTCAAATGCTGTCACGTATTCTTTCATACTTTGGGAGTAAACAAAAGGGATTGTGGGTCTGCTCAGTCGTAAACCTAGCCAATTACCCATAGCTGCTGAGGTCATGTACCCTAGGGCACAACTTAACAACTGACATTTTCCTAGGCCATTAAAGTGCAACTGCATTCTAAATATCTATCCCTGTTTTCATCTACAAGTGTACCTCCCACCACTCATCAAGGGCCCTTCTTTATTCAATGAAAGGAGACCCTTCCAAATATCCACAACTAGCCGAAATACAAAGAACTACTGACTGTGGGGTGCCCATCCCTAACACATGCATCTACTGCACTACATCGACACCTAAGCTTTAAGGAACATCATGGAAAGGGAAGCAGAAAGATAATAAGAGCCAGAGGATCAGGACAGGAAAGCTGCATCCACAATATCTCAAAAAATACACTCACCTAGCCGGGCGGTGGTGGCGCACGCCTTTAATCCCAGCACTCGGGAGGCAGAGGCAGGCGGATCTCTGTGAGTTCGAGACCAGCCTGGTCTACA
>NW_004949111.1:6958235-6960351 GCF_000317375.1 Microtus ochrogaster
TGACTTATTAATAAAAACGTAGATTAGTACACCTCTCAGCCTTCATCAGAGAAGCTTCTTCTTGAAATAGATGATTTTAATGTAGAGACTCACAACTGGTCAACATGTGGAGAATAAGAGATGGCAGAGCACTCTTAAATGGGACATCTATATCACCCCCGTGCCTCTAAGGCTCGGGGATCATGGTGAAAGACGGGTAAGAAAGACTGCAAGTGCCAGAGGTCATTGACGAATTCAAGGAAATGATATCTTCTGAACACAACAGGGAAGTTGCATATATGAAGTCACAGTGGTTGTGACAGCATACACAAGACCTGGGCAAGCTCAAGCCAGACAGAATCCCAGGACGGGGGTGGTAGATGGACACATAGTCCCATGCCTACTGGGGACCCATGTGCAGTAACACACATGGCAGTAGAAAGTGTCAAGAGTAAAGAATAGGGCAGGACAGGAAGGCAAGCATTACACATTGTCCCTCATAGTCTGACCTTTAAGAACTCAACTTGAAACGAAGCTAGTGAGTTTTAGAGACTGAGAAGTGTACCCAGAAGAAGGCTAAAAAAAAAAAAACCTAGAAGTGAAATTTGAAAAGTTCATCCTGCCTGTGTAAACAGAAATAACACACTGAATCCAAGTACAATGTACAATTAAGATATGCTAATATATTTTTTAGAAAGAATTATGCATGGTCTGAGATTTTACCCTCCTTTCAGTTGAACATGTAAGCCTGTCATTATTTTCGGAATGCTGGCAGAAGACAAGAAACAAGGCTTTGCTATTCGTGGCACGCAGACAACACGAGACTTCACGTTGTATTTGTGCCCCCTCCCACTTTTCTTCTGTTATGAACAGAAAAATGCGGGACAAACTCTCAACATGAAATTCATGTAAGGAGCTAGGGTCTTGGAGAGGTAAATTTCCTGGCATTTGAGCTGTCATGATGAAAATGAGTCACCTTAGAAGAAGGGACAGAATACAATTTGCCCTGCT
Organism: Microtus ochrogaster; assembly: GCF_000317375.1. Taxonomy (NCBI): domain Eukaryota; kingdom Metazoa; phylum Chordata; class Mammalia; order Rodentia; family Cricetidae; genus Microtus; species Microtus ochrogaster. The sequence continues at coordinate 6,959,226 of NW_004949111.1, forward strand.
GCTCTCAAGCCTGCCTCCATTCTCTCCTTGGGAAGAGGCAAGAAGATGTGAGGACATGGGATGAAGGCTATCTGTAAACCAAGAAGGCCTTCATCAAACATTTGATTTTTTTTTCTGATATCTAGACCTTGGACCTTCCAGAATGCAGAACCGCTGGAAAGAAATATTTGAGCTTGCGAATTCTATGATATTCTGTTAGAGCAATCCAAACTAGGGTGTGACTGAGACACATTCCAGTTCCCAGGAAGGCATTCTAGATAGATGGATGTCCAGGTAGACACTGAGCAGGCTGAGTATTTTCACCATAGCTGAGGGATCCTAAGCACATGTGGAAGCACCATGCTACATGTGCGGAGGACAGAGGTTAACTTATGGGAACTGGTGCCCTCCTTCTATTGTGTGGCTACCAGGGATCAACCTTAGGTAGTCAGGCCTGGAGGCAAGCTCCCTTACCCACTGAGCCACCTTGCCAGTCCAGCATCAGTCTTTTAAAGGAACTGTGGGCAAATGTGCCTAATGTTTGTCCTTGAAGAAGATACTAACTTCATTATGGTCAATGACAATATCTTCTTTCTTCTCCTCAAGGTGGCTTTGTATCTTCTAAAGCTGTTTGCTATCTAAGCATCCTTGAAAAAGAATGTCCACAACAGAATTTTTCATCATGTTTGTTTGAAAGACATTCAAAAGGCAAGAAACTCATGTGGCAATTGGGAGAAATCTTCGACTGCAATCTTGATGTTTGGTGCCTTTTCTCTGACCCAGAATTTTAAAGGTTCTCCGAGAACCCATGAAGCTAAACTGAAACACTCATTTGATTCATGCAATATCATTATGGCTCTTGAAATTAGTTTGCCATGAGTTTGGCTCTCCAGACTGTTTTCAGACTCTAAATAGTGCACCGTTTATGGCCACAGCTACTGAAAAATATAGGGACAGATAAAGTATCTGCTGGACCATCCATCCTCCTACTACCAACAATCTCTTCTTATTAAGTACTTCTTATTAAGTTTCCTCAAGAATACTTTGTACTTGCCAGGCGGTGGTGGCGCATGCCTTTAATCCCAGCACTCGGGAGGCAGAGGCAGGCGGATCTCTGTGAGTTCGAGACCAGCCTGGTCTACAAGAG
>NW_004949111.1:6960721-6961340 GCF_000317375.1 Microtus ochrogaster
AGTTAGGGTTTCTCTTTGTTGCCCTGGCTGTCCTGGAACTCACTCTGGCCTCGAACTCACAGAGATCCACTTGCTTCTGCCTCCCAAGTGCTGGGACTAAAGGCGTGCGCCACTACCAAGCCCCTAATTTCATTTCTTAATGAATGAATAATACTCCATTATGTACATGTACCACATTTTCTTTGCCCATTCTTCTGTTAAGGGACATCTAGATTGTTTCCATGTTCTGGCTGTTGTGACTAAAGCAGCAATGAATATGGTTGAGCAAGCATCCTTTGGGCATATGCCTAAAAATTATATAGCTAGGTCTTGAGGTAGACTGATTCCCAATTTTTTGAGAAACCCCCATATTGATTTCCATACTGGCTGTACAAGTTTCACTCCTACCAGCAATTGATGAGTGAACCCTTGCTCCACATCCTCACCAGCATGTACTGTTAATTGTTTTATTTATTTTAGGCATTCTGGCAGGCGTAAAATGAAATCTCAAAGTAGCTTTGATTTGCAGTTTCCTGATGACTAAGGATATTTGTCCTTCCAAGTGTTTCTTTAATATTCAGGGGTATGCCTATATGTTTGTCTTTGGATTCACCTTCTTATTTAGCTTCTCTAGGATTGC
>NW_004949111.1:6961813-6967542 GCF_000317375.1 Microtus ochrogaster
GGGGAGAGAAGTTAGGAGGGGAAGATCTGTGAGAGCAGCAGGAGCTGTGGTGGGAGGGAAGGGAGGCTGCACCAGGTAGTTTACCACAGAGCTGAGTGTGAGACTGGGGATTGGCTTTGTGGAGGGGAGGGAGAGGTGAAAACATTCAGTTCACCTACTTGCTTCCCCGGGCTAGAGTGGCCAGCAGGTTTCCAGGGAATAGAATTTTTTTTTTTGTCTTTTACATTGCATTTTAAAAAAGCAATGTTCTGTTGTACTTATCAAAGTTCCTTTGTATCTCTAATCTCTTCTCCTTGGACACTGGGAAGGATTTCTTGTTAATTGCTGGTTTTAAACAATCTCATTCTGATATTCATATTGGTACCATTGTTCATGTTTCTTATATCTGTGATTGTTGAAATTTGGGGGTTATAGCTTCTGTCAAATTAGAGGAATTTTAAGCCATTCTTTCTTCGAATATTTTTCTACTTTATTTTCAGGTTTTCCTGAATTGTAGGTATATTTGGTCACATGAGGACTTCCCAGCACTAACATATACTGATTTTCAAATGTTTAAATCTGAAATATGGATTCACATGAAGTTGCAAATTTTGTAGAGCTTACCAGTAGCTTTATTTTATGTAACTATAGCACCATATCATAACAAATAGTTAAAATCAGGCCACGGGCACATGTGATCACATCATATCACCTATCAGTGAAGCCAAGATGCAGACCTATTCCGTTACCTGCTAGGTCTCCTTTGTAATTAATATACCTTTAGAGTCACCCTGTATAAATGGTTACAAATTAGTATTGTTGTTATTATTGGAGTAGCATAGTAGAAAACAGGCACTGCTATTTGCCGTAATAGCTGGGTTTTGTTTTCTTCAAGTGGTTCTTTCCAGGGATGAAAGTAGGTTCCTCACCTGCACGCAGAGGGCTCCACTAGGTCTCTCAAGTTCTTCCTACAGTTCTCTCTCCTCCAGGACTCTGCCCTGTGAGTTTGACTCTGGGCTCTCACAATCTTCTTCAAATGTATGCTGACTTCATTTCACGGTGAATTTTAAAAACTATATTTATTTTACTTTACATGTATGAGTATTTTACCTGCACATATTTAAGTGCACTGTGTGCATGCCTGGTGCCCAGTGGAGGCCAGAAGTGGGTATTGAATACCCTGAAACTGGAGTTACAGATGCTTGTGAGCTATCACCTGGGTGCTAGGAACTGAATCTGGGTCCCCTGAAAGAGCAGCAAGTGCTCTTAACTGCTGAGCCATCTCTGTAGCCCCTCGTGGTGAGTTAGTTATATTGTACTCATTTATTCTTCACAGTTTTCTTTGGTTAATGCCTTCATTCCTACTTATTAAACCGTTTTACTTAGGAAGCTGCTCATCATAAAAGTTTCTGAACACAGACAAAACACTCAGTTAATTATTTTAATAATATTCAATACTGGTATAAAAAAATTCAGCTTCCAAATTTTGAAATGATAGTTTTTGATAGTGACAATCAAACAAGTAACTTTTGAAATTCTCAGTGAATTGCCTACTAGGAAATGTTATGTATGTGGGGGGGGTTGTGTTGCAGGTTCACCTGTGTGTGCCAGTGTGGATGCACTTAGAGGCTAGAGGTCAACTTCAGCTGCTGTTCCTCACGGGGTGTTGTGAGTTAGGATCCCGCACCTGTGCTAGCGTTTGCAGATCAGGCTAAACTGGATGCTCAGTGAGACCCGGTGATTACTCCTGCTTCCATCTTCTCCTCCCTGGCTTTCAAGTCTGTGCTACTACACCAAGCTTTTTAAAGGTGTGTTCCAGGGCTAAAGTCAGCCCCTCATGCTTGCACAGGAAGAGTTTGTGCTATCTGAGCTATTGCCTCAGTCCCAAGAAACTTCGCTTTTGAAATAATTATTGACGCTCATACAGCATACAGCAAGCGAATGTGTAGGGAAGTCCCTTGTCTTCTCAAATCAAAACTCTGTAGAACCATGGTGTGATATCAGTACCAATAAATGGACATAGGCACACTAACCTCACAAGTTAACAAATGTTCATTCATGTATATGTAGGCGTCTACCAATTTTTGTCGTGTTGGTGAAACATTTCTGGAACCACCATCATAAGGAAGGTATGACTTTAATTTTTTCCTTAGTGTCTTTTCTTACTTTCAACTTTAGCGATGTTTGTTTTGTTTAAATTTTTTGAGAATTTCATGCCCCATGCTTACATCATTCCCCCACCCTCTCCCCACTCCAAATTCTCCTGTGTTCTTCTAGTCCCTTTCAAATTCATGACATCTTCTTCTTTAATTATTATTGGTGCACATATGGAAAAAAGAACATGCTGGGTCCATTTAGTGTTGCTCATATGTATATGATTTTAGGACTGATCACTTGTTATTGGATGATCAATTAGGAAGTTCATCCCTGAGGAAGCCTAGTTATCTCTCCTTAGCAATAATTAATTGACTATAGCTTTTTCTCTAAGGGTAAGTGAGGCCTTGTGAGACTTCCCTATCCACATTAGGATGTCAACGTGTGTCACTGTTCCAGTCTTATATAGGTGACCATATTGTTGAGATTTCATGGGTGTAGCTTCGCTGTCACTTATAGAGGTCGTTATCTCAAAGCAGGTGTCCTTGTCCTCTGGTTCTTACAATCTTTCTACCCCTAACATCCACATTATCCCCTGAGCCTTAGATGTAGGGACCGGGCTATAGATTTATCAGCCGGTGATGGGCACTCGTGGTCATTTACTCTCTGCATTTAGACCACTTGCACATGTCTATAATAGTCTATGTCTGATTTTTTTAAAAAAAGCACTAGACATGCATGCGGAGCACACACATACATGCAGGCAAAACATGCATAAAATAAAAGAAATCTAAAAAAATAAAGTTATTCTTGCTGCATTAATGATTGCTGAGGCTAACCCAGGCTACATGAGATTTTATCTAAAAATTCCAAAAAAAAAAGAAAAACCCAAATAACATGGCAATAACTCTAAAAGAGTGCAGATATTTTTGTTTCATTCAAAACCAGTGAAAATCTAAAGACATTTTAAATGATCCTTCTGCACTAATTTTTCCAGTCACCAAATTTACCATCATATACCTACTTTTTACTTTTTTTTGTTATCAGTTTCAGGAGATATAATGAGTCTTGGTTTCTGGTAGTCTTAAGGTTACTTTTTTTTTTTTTTGGTTTTTCGAGACAGGGTTTCTCTGTGGCTTTGGAGCCTGTCCTGGAACTAGCTCTGTAGACCAGGCTGGTCTCGAACTCACAGAGATCCGCCTGCCTCTGCCTCCCGAGTGCTGGGATTAAAGGCGTGCGCCACCACCGCCCGGCTTAAGGTTACTTTTTGTGGGTTTATCAAATTCAGTTTTTTAGCAAATACGTTTTATCTTTGTAGAAAAAGAAAGGCATTCTCTGCATACTGCCTATAAAATCTGTTGAACGTTTAGGTTTTGCTTCTGAAATATTTGAATGAAAGAGTAATGACAAGAAAATAGTCGTTAAGTAACAGTTACCACTTGCATATTATGTCTAGCAATTGGCTCATTTTATTTATGATTTTAAAGGCAAGTTATAAAACTCTCAGATAAATTAACTATGACTATTGCAAAATACTGAGATAATCCTAAAACTGGTCCTTGTACAGTTTAGAGCAATGATGCTCGCCTAAAGATGACAGTATAAGTGTATTCCTTATGCTTCATTGTCTTATTTTCCATATGAAGGCAAATGCTCTTTAAAGTGTTATGCTCTTACATTTCTACATAGACTGAAAAATATTCATAACAACAACAAAGAGTTCAGTAAAATCTTGCAGTGATGCTTTATGTGAGATCACAAGAGAAAATTATTGTTTCATTTTGTTTATGGATATGACATTTATGATTTTAATAAGGAAGGTATTTTGAATAATTAGCTGATCTTCTACAAATACAAAATATAGTTCAAATGTTAAAAACTCATATACTATTTCCACTTACATTATTATTTTATTGTAAAATAAATATAGTTACTAACAAACAAAATTCAGGGAATTAATATTGTGATTATTAGTAATTATATCTTTCAAAATTTTATCCATCAAATAAAAATGTATTTGCACAGAAAAACTGTCTAACAAATTCAGAATTTGAGGCAAATTCTTCCTTGATGTTTCATTGAAAAGTGTTATCATTTTAAACCGTTCCTTTGCCTTATTATTAAACACATAACATCTTGAAAGGGCAAATAATTTCAGGATGAATTTGAAAAATTCACATGTAATATTGACTAAATGAATGAGAGAAAATTGTCATTAGTGAGATTTGATGTTAAATTATTTTTACTGAAGGGGATGCTATTGTGTCCAGCTAGCATTTATGAATCTGTAATTTAAACTCTAATTTAGTTTTGACAGTTAAAAATGCTGCATCTTTTAGATTCAGTCCAGCCTTTTCTCCTCCTTACATTTTGGCTGTTGAATAACTTTACTTTACTCATACATTTTTTCCTCAAATAAAGCTCATCTTTTTTTAAATGACGTTCTTTATATTTCCTACAATTTACAGTGGAATCTAAGATTTCATTCACATTATATTTGTTCTCTTCCACAAAACTATAGGTAGAATTGCATCCCTTAAAATCGTTTTTAATTTTTAATTCTGTGTAGGCACGTGTGTGCACACGTGGGTATAAACACATAAATGAGAGCCTGCTGAGCCCAGAGGCATTTGACCTGGACTCCTGAACTTAGTCCAGGAGCTACAGTTAGAAGGTTGTGTCTTATGTAGGTGTTCAGAACTGAATTCAGGGCCTCTGGAAAAGCTACAAATGTCCTTAGCCATGAACAATACAGCTTCAAAATGGCGTTCTTTAACTGAACTACGTAATATTTGTTTCTCTTTTTGTTTCTGAGGCTTAATATTAGATTCATTACCTCACTGAAGCTACAAACTGAAATATTTTTAAAAGATTTGTTAGCTTTTTATGTGTTTAAGTGTTAACCTGCAGGTATATATGGGTACCACATTCATGCCTCGTGCCTGCAGAGGCCATCAGACACTCTCAAACTGGAGATCCAGGCAGTTGTGAACAACCATGTGGGTGCTGGGAACTGAATTCAGATCCCCTGCAAGAACAGTAAATGCTGTTAACCACCAAACTAGCTCTCCAGCACCACAAAGTGAAATATTCTACTTCTGTAATTTCCTCTTTTATTATGTGGAAGGCTTTAAATATCTTGCAGTTTTCTCTGTCAAGATCACAATGTTAAGCATCTGTCACAGCAATGGAAAGCTGACAGGCATACGGGGGAAAATGTTCTATTACTTCCATTTCTTTACTGGCTTTCAAGGTAAATGAATATCCATATGCAGGTGAAAATTAGTTTTTAGGGTTTTAAATGCAATCATGAATCTCAAGTGATCAGTCCTAAAATACTATGCATAGAAGTAATACTGAATGAACGGATCTATATCTATCTATCTATCTATCTATCTATCTATCTATCTATCTATCTATCTATCTATCTATCTATCTATCTATATCTACTAAAATAATTACTTTAGTAAATTGTATGGCTTCTCTTGGGGAGTCATTAAGAAATGTTTGTTCCCTATCCTCAGCTGCCCCAGGAACTAACTGGGGACATCGCCCTGGGCACCTGGGAGCCCCTCTAGGTACAAGTCTCTTGCCAACCCTAAGATGGCTCCCTTAATTAAGATATGTGCTTCCGTGCTCCCCTATCCAACCTTCCT
>NW_004949111.1:6968575-6979564 GCF_000317375.1 Microtus ochrogaster
GACCAAAAATGTAACTTCGCCCAAATACAGCTTAGTGAACCACAAAGAGGGACTTATTTAATCAAAAACACCGTATTTCAAAGGGTTCAGGAAGCTGCAGAGAAAGTTAGATATGAAAGTGCCTCACGTGTTCAGAACAACTTGCTGGATTTTACAGTAGAGGATTCCATTGGCACCCACTTAAATATGACACTGGCCGGGCCCATTTTGGAAGGATCATTGCTGATCTAATCAGAAGACCATGCCTCTGAATAAAAGTTTTGCAAGACGCAGAAGGCAGAGTGAGTTACATAGACTCAACAAACTACTCAGGATAACTTTGACCAAGTGCCAAGTAAAGCTATGCATGGCAAGGAGCCTAGAGACTTTGAAGCTTCCATGCAGAAAGGTATAATAAGCAGTGAGGTCACAAATGTCCTGCTCCTAGAATTCACTTCCATGTCATGGAGTTCTAAAACTTTGAGAAGTTTATTTACTAAACTTACTAAACAGGAATGTCATTTATCTAAACCATAAATGCCAAGTATTTCTGCTGAACAGACTCAAGTAAAGGTTCAAATGGAGGGGGAATGAGACCGATACTGGAGTCTGTGAGCTTTGTGGAGTTTATGAACTTCATGAGAATTCATCCAGCTTCTGGAGTTACTCATCTTGAAGTTACACTTTCTAATGGTACTTATGAGATTATGCACGTTTCTGCCAAAGATAAGGCTATGAGCTATGAGCAACAGAACCCATTCCAGTCTTCTAGACTGGTTAAGCGAATCTATTGAGAGTGCATTGTGACGTGCAGAGAAGTACGCTGAATAAGAATGGCCAAAGCAGGGTGGAGTTGAAACAGTTAAAATGCTCAGACGACTCATTCACAATGCAGAAGAATTCAAGGACAACTGCCTGCCTTTGCAAGCAAAAAATCCAAAATGAGTGTTTTTGTCTTGAATAGATAGCAAAACAGAGGAAAACTCAGGCAGATAGCGTCCTCCCTTCAGTAGTCATCAATAAAACTTTTTAAATTGGCTTCTATCACCACACTACCCTAATCCTACCAGATCTCATCAGAAATGCTGTATAAAGAGATGGCACCTATGGGGAGGCTATGAAGATTCTGGTGGTGGGCGTCAAGGAAGATAATAAAGCCCCTAAAGAGACCCTCTAGCTCTCCCAGCACCTATATTTCTATTATAATCTGCTGTGTACATTCGTGATGATGGTTCTTTCTAATACACTTTAATACAAAAATAAATCAATAGAACAAAAGACTGTTATAGCTACATTCCTTGAGCTATAACATTTTAAAATTAAAAATTAAAATTAAAGTTTAAATTCTTTTCATTTAATGCTATCTTTGTTCTTCGATAAGTAAATATAGTATACACTATATTTAATGCTATCTTTGTTCTTTGACAAGTAAATATATTATACACTATATTTAAAGCTCACTACCTGTTTTTACATCTGGCCTTACATTTTTGCATACCTTAAATATGTAATTTTCCTTATTTTTTTAAAAAAATATTTATTTTATTGGTGTTTTAACCTATGTGTATATCTGTGTGAGGGTGCTGGATCCTGGAGTTACAGACAATTGTAAGCTTCCATATGAGTGATGGGAATTGAACCCCTGTCCTATTGAAGAGCAGTCAGTGCTCTTAATAGCTGAGCCATCTCTCCAGCCCCAATTTTTCTTCTTTTATTCTGGCTTGAAGTGTTTCTGTTAAAAAGATAATGGTCATTGAATTTTCTTCATAAGCCATTTGCTGTTTTTGTCCAGATCATTTTCTATCATATCTCAGTATATTTCCCAGGCTGTTCTCAAACTCTCGAGTTCAAGCCATCATTCCATCCCTGTCTCCAGAGTAGCTGCTATTCCAGATATGTCCCAGTGGACCAGGCCTAGGTTAGGGGTTCTAAATCTTAACAATACTGATATTTTTTGGCTGAATAACATTTTTTTTTTGGTTTTTCGAGACAGGGTTTCTCTGTGGTTTTGGAGCCTGTCCTGGAACTAGCTCTATAGACCAGGCTGGTCTCGAACTCACAGAGATCCGCCTGCCTCTGCCTCCCGAGTGCTGGGATTAAAGGCGTGCGCCACCACCGCCCGGCTTGAATAACATTTTTGTATATGGGGTTTCTGCCCTGTGCATTTAAAAATGTTTAATAAAATTTATGGTCTGTGCAAGCTATTTGTGATGACCAGAAATGTCTCTAGACAATGACAAATATTCCTTTGGGGAAATAATAACATTTGTTAAGAATCCGTGTGTTCTAGGGGGCTGGAGAAATGGAGAGATGGCTAGGCACTTAAGGAAGTGTAGTGCTCTGACAGAGGATGTGAGTTTGGTTCCCAGCACCTACCCTATTTGCTCATAACCTACTGCAACTCCAGCTCCTGAGGATCTGACAGGTCATCCTCCAAGGGACCTGCACTTGCATGCTGTGCATGTGAACGTACACACACCACACACACACACAGACACACACACACACACACACACACACAGAGAGAGAGACAGAAACAGAGAGAGACAGAGAGACAGAAACAGAGAGACAGAGAGAGAGCGAGGAAGAAAGAATCCTTAAAGAAGGAACCACTGCTTTTTCAGACCCAGTTCAGCTGGCCTTGGTGAGTTCCCAAAAGAACATCCCCCCTTGTCTCAGTGTGTGGGTGCACCCTTCATGGCCCTGAGTTCCTTGCTCATGCTCTCTCTCCTTCTGCTCCTGATTTGGACCTTGGGGTTGTAGTCTGGTGGTCCAATGTGGGACTCTGTCTCTGTCTCCTTTCATCGCCTGATGAAGGTTAATATCCAGGAGGATGTCTATATGTTTTTCTTTGGGTTCACCTTCTTATTTAGCTTCTCTAGGATCACGAATTATAGGCTCAATGTCCTTTATTTATGGCTAGAAACCAATTATGAGTGAGTACATCCCATATATAAAACCGGACTCACTGAACATAGCGGACAATGAGGACTGCTGAGAAGTCAAGAACAATGGCACTGGGTTTTGATCCTACTGCACATACTGGCTTTGTGGGAGCCTAGGCAGTTTGGATGCTCACCTTACTAGACCTGGAAGGAGGTGGGAGGTCCTTGGACTCCCCACAGGCCAGGGAACCCGGTCTGCTCTTTGGGCTGATGAGAGAGGGGGAGTTGATTGGGGGAGGGGGAAGGATATGTGAGGCGGTGGTGGGGAAGAGACAGAAATCTTTAATAAATAAATAAATAAATTAAAAAAAAAGAAAAAAGAAGGAACCACTGTCATCTACATGCCTATAGAATATTATCTCTCTTTTTTAAACAGTTCAATAAATCTAAAAGACTATGTCATGGTATTCCTCAATCTTTGCTGATCCTATCAGTTATGTAATACTCTTTAATATAAAGCTCATTGCCTTTTTTATTTATGTTAAGTTTTCTTGAATTATTGCTTTTAAGGTTTGTTTTTTTTTCCTGTTGTTTAGCTTCTTAATCTCTTAATTCCTGGCTTCCTAGTACCAGACTGTTAGTTCCTCTTTGATAACCTTAACCTTTATTACATTGAAAACATGTATCCAATTTCACTTGCTTTCTTCCTCATCGTTTCTCCTCATTTTACCTCCTAGAGCTCATCCCCGAAAGCATAATCTAATATTTTAGTCAGTACTGTGTTTCTTCTTCTGGTTTGATTGTATATTCTGAAGACATTTTTTTCTTTAATATTTTACTCAGATTTGGTCACTTAAATTCTAAGAGTGTTCTACTTCTCAATTATAGTAGATTATTGTTTTTTTGTGTCTTATGTTACTTTTGCAGGGTCAATTTCCCTGTTAAATGGCTGACTATAGTTTTCATTTGGTCTGGAACCCTATGTTTTGCATTGTGCAAAAATATTACTTGGGTCTTTTTTCCTTCTTTCTTAATGGTCTCATTTTATGATTAAGTTATATTTTTATTTATGTTTTTCTCATTCAGTTTATTTTTATTATATCCTTTTCTCTCCCCAAACTCTCCCATACCCTCCCTACCTCCTACTTTTGCAGTGATTTTATGTAAAAATACTGAGGATGATTTTTCTGTGAAATTTGTTTTTCTGAACATTTATGGTATAATTGTTTCAGGATATATTTACGAATTTCCCATCCCTCACCCCCTGTTTAAGGATTTTGTTTTTGTAGTGTTCACAGTTATATTAGCTTACTTCCTGAGATACTGTGGCTGTTTACTCCATAGTCACTTTTTTGTTGCTTGGTTGGTTTTTTGAGACAGGATTTCTCTGTGTGGCCCTGACTGTCCTGGAACTCACTTTTTAGACCATGTTGTCCTCAAACTCACAAAGATCCACCTGCCTCTTCCTCCCAAGTGCTGAGATTAAAGGTGTGCACCACCACCGCCTGGCTCCTTTGTCACTTTAATCTGGGACTTATTTTCCTTTATTTTATCCAGTTATAATTAGGCTTTGTTCCTACCAATTTTTCTTTGAAGTTGAGGGTTCTGGCAGAAGGAACTCCTAGTTATCCAGGGTCCAGATTTCACAGGAGCCTAATCTACTCTGCTGACTGAGATATCAGCGTAGACTTTTGCACTCACTTGCTGTTGGAGTGGGAAATCATGCCTTTCAGGAACTGTCCTCAGTTTGGTTCACTGTGCTGTCCCATAAACACCGGTGAGTCAGTTTGGTATTTTCCGGTTTTGCAGCTTTCAGATGTCCCGAAGCTTAATTCTGCTTTCCCATAAACCAATAGCGTCTCCATTCAAGCCTTAGACGTATTGGTGTGTTACCCTCTACTACTAGCCTTACTTATAGGTATTGTCTATAGGGGTTTTAGTTTTTCTTGAGTTATCTGTTATTATGGTAGCTTTTAGCCAGATTCAAGAAAATATGCTGCCACTTCACTCTTTCCAATATCTTCTCATGGGGCTAGAGTTTGTGATATTTGTTATTTTTGCATTAAAATATCATGATACTTTTTTCACTATTTCTCTTAAAAGTTGTTCCCGTCTTTTGTCTTCTCAAATCTAAGATTTCTGAGTGGAACTGCCAGTCTCCTCCTTACTAATATATATCCTTATAGCAACCCTAGACTCCTTTTTTTTTTTTTTGGTTTTTCGAGACAGGGTTTCTCTGTGGTTTTGGAGCCTGTCCTGGAACTAGCTCTTGTAGACCAGGTTGGTCTCGAACTCACAAAGATCCGCCTGCCTCTGCCTCCCGAGTGCTGGGATTAAAGGCATGCGCCACCACCGCCTGGCTCCTAAATATTTATTTATTTATTATGTATACAATATTCTGTCTGTATGTATGTCTGCAAGCCAGAAGAGGGCGCCAGACCTCATTACAGATGGTTGTGAGCCACCATGTGGTTGCTGGGAATTGAACTCAGGACCTTTGGAAGAGCAGACAATGCTCTTAACCACTGAGCCATCTCTCCAGCCCCCCCAGACTCCTTTTTTAATGTATATTCTATATCATAATAACCTACAAACTCCATTGTTTTTTTTTAAATAATTTCTCCTTTGTGACAGAAGAGTCTTGCTCACTGATATGTTCTCACTGATTTTTGCTTACAATACTACTTAGAAGATAATAATCAGATTCTTTATGTAGCAAACAAAGGGTACTTCACATTATCTTTCCTTACATACTTAATTTTATTTCAAGGATTCTACAGTAGAGTTATAGGAAATCATATACCATTTCCTACATATTTAATATGCATGAGCTAATGTACATGACCTCTCACATAATCCTAGCTAAGTACTAAGGCCTCCACTTTGCACATGAAACTGAAGCTGGTAAAATTTCAATCTGCTCAATTTTCATAACTAGTGGTTGGTAATGGTAGAATTATATAGTTACTCATTCACAGATTTATTCTGTTTCATTCATACATTTTAAACAGGTACTATCCCATTTATTACAGCTACTCCAATGTATCTGAAAACAGACATTGATAAAGCTATACCTCTATCATTACATGTTTTACTCAAAATTGCTTTTCTATTTGAAGTCCTTTTTGTTGCCATATGAATTTTAGGATTTTATTTGCTTCTGCAAAAAATGTCATTAACATTTTTATTAGTATTACACTGACTCTGTAGATCTCCCAGTAGTATAGTAGTTAGAGAATATAAATTCTGCCAATCTATTGGCAGAAATACGGGAAGTCTTGCCATTTTCTGCTGTTTTCTTCAATAGCTTTGGTGTTTTAAAGTTTTTATTGTAAAAGTCTTCCATTTCTTTGGTTAGGTGTATTACAAAGTAATTTTTTGAGGTTATTGCAAATGGGATTGATTACTTGATCTTCTTTGAAGTATGTCTGTTATTCGTTTACAAAAATTTTGAAAAGCCATTAATAGTTTTGTTGATTTAATGTCCTGCTACATTTATTAAAATGTTTTATGAGCTCTGAGATTAATTCCAAGTGAATTCTTTGGGGTCTTCGAATTAAAGGATCATGCCATCTGAAAACAACAATAATTTGACTTATTTTTCCTATTTTTATCACTTTTAGTTCTTTCTTTGGCCTGATTACTCTAGACAAGACGTCAAGCTATATGTTGCACAGTAGCTTTTCCGATTTTAGAGGAAATGCCTTCATTTTGTTCTCATTTAATATAATGCTGGCTAAATGTTTGCCAGAAAAGCCTTTATTATGACGAGGCATATTCCTTTTAGTTCTATTTTTTCGGTGTTTTATAACAAAGGATATTGAACTTTGTCAGAGCCCTATTCTACATCTATCTGTTGAGAAAATCCCATGGTTTCTATCTTTGAGTCTATTTATCTGTCATACTATCCTTTTTCATTAGCAATAAATTGAACTGTACTTGAATACTAACTTGACCATGGTGACTGATCTTCCTAACACATTGCCAAATTCATTTTAGGAGTATGTATGGAGAAGTTTTATATCTGTGTTCATCAGATAAATTAGTTTACAGTTTATTTTCTTCATTGTCATTTTTAATTTTAACATTACAATAATACTAGCTATATAGAAGAAGTTTGGTAGCCTACATTTTCTTTCCATTTTGTAGCATATTTGTGGAGCATTGGAGTTAGTTCTAGTTAATTGGTAATCCTTTCTGATTTTTTTTATAGTTAGTGTTTATTGAGTCTTCCATTATCAAAATTTCAGGACATTTTTTTTTTCAGAATTTCAACTTTGCCGAGCAACTTTCAACAATACTGCTCAACTTATCATCATGTTCCTGACTTTCTTTTTCATTCGTTGAACTAATTTCCTGACTTTATTTGCTTGCTTGAATCTTCTTTGAGGTAAAAGTTAGGATTTCATATTCTTTGTCTGGCATTGTAACTGTTTCATTATTTCTGGTTGTAGTCACTAAGTAATAATGAGCTCTTAGATCAGTCATATTGACTTACTTTTTGGGGGTATCTCTCATATTTCCACACTGTAATTTTTCATTTGTTGATATTAAAAATTTCCTTTTCTCACTTTATTTATTTAGTTTTGCATACATCTTCTTAGTGAATAGAGTTATCTTTGGCTTGGGCTCCCCACTACTATTTGCTTGGGATAAAGGAAACAACAGTAACCAATCAATGAGTTTATAATAAACACATATTGAAATGAAAAATATATCAATTAGGTAGTTCATATACATGCCAGGTAGACTTAGTAAAAATGCAGCTAGGATATTAATATGAGAAATTAGGAGTTTAAAATTTATTAAAGCATAAGTTATTAATAGTTAAGAATCAAAAAGAAAGAGAATTAGATAACAAAAATAAGACAGAAGAAAGAAAAGTAATGAGAAGAAAAGTGCATGGGAGGAAGTGAGAAGAGTTGATGATGGCAAAGAACACAGTAACATAACTGTGGGAAAAACAAAGACATCATACAATCAAATCAGTAGAAAAGCTGATGCCCCCAAAGAACAAAAACATTTGATAAAAATTAGTTAAAAATTGAAAAATAATTAACTAGTCAAGTTCCCTGCTCATGTAAGTGTGCAGCTTTCATCCCCACTCAGGGGTATTGTCTTTTGCAGCATATTCTGCGGATGGGACAAAAGCCACTTATTTCTCTGGAATTCAAACAGGTTAGACCAGAATGGACTGTTTACAATGGGAGCTCAGTCTACCTTTCCTGGTGGGTTAAATCCCATTGCTCCCTGATGGCTGAGCACAAATGTCTCCAGTTCTCAGAATAAGGACTATGACTCTGACTCTCCGTGTGTGGCAGAGGCCGCTAAATTCCCTCTTTGGCATTGACTTCATCACCTTAATGGACATGTGGAGCTCTGGTAGAGAGGATTTACTTTCTGGCTTAACTCTGCTTTGTGGTTCACATTCTCCACTCAACTCTATTTGTTTGCATTCTATTTTGCCCCCTAGGACTACACAGTTCCTCAAGGTGGTGCTCACTTAATCCATTGAGGATGAGACACTTTGAAGTGGAAGATATCAGAGTGTGAGGTCCTCTGATGTTGCTAGCTAAGAGACTTGTTCGTAAAATCTCTCCCAGAATGCTTTCCCCTTGCTAAACTGGTTAGCAAGCTAAAGCAAAATAGTATTTGCCTATTGGGCAGTTTATAGGAATTCTTTCTAAAACTTTGTTCTGGCAAAGTGTCAGCAGGTGAATCTGTAGATTTCTTTTTTTTCTTCCAAGCCTTATACAGTAGTGGTTCTCCCTTTCCCCAGAGATTTGTTCAGTAATTTGTGTTCCAGTCCTTTGGGTTTTTTTAAATAAATCTAATATGTCAGCATTTCAGGATTTAGCCTGTTTACTGTTGCTGTCCTTTAACTCTGCCAGCAACTCACCTCTTACTAAAAACACGCATGCAATGATCTGTTTCAGATGTTTGGAGGCAGGGAAGGTGCTGGTGTCTTTGATGTCCCATCACACTCTATTACTTTCAACAGCCCATCTTTAACAGTATGACACGGGGCAATCAAGCATGAAATAGTCACAGCCGAAAATGCGGCATATCCATATAGAACAAACCTGTGTCCTGCAGAATCATCTGAAATCTCCTGGTCATGTGTAAAAGAATTCTGCTACATTTTTTTTATAGTGATTGGGTTATGTTTCTGTATCAAACTATGGAGAATTGACATCTTAATAGTGTTCAATTTTCTAATTTCAGTATGTGGAATCCTACTAGATTTAGGACTTTACATTCCAGAAAATTTTAAAATTTTTAAGTGTATAGCCATTTTGTCTTATTGATCTCACACTATTCCATTTTATTTTTAATACTATATATCACACTTTAAAGTTTTATTTTGGATTATTAATTACTAGTTCACAAAATAATTTTTAATGATATTGAGTTTTGATTCTTTTATAAATTCAAATTTTAAAAAGATGCATTTATTTTTTTTGGAGAGTCTAAGGAACTTCACTGGCCAACAACTCCAAAAGAAGCAAACCATTTCTGTCAGTAGGTTTTTTACATGTTAGACTCTGGAGTCCAGTAGGGGCACTGATGCCACATTATAAGGTGACTCCATTTAAACTACACACACACACACACACACACACACACACACGTTTCTCCAATAGTACATTTCCATACAACCATGCATGCCCACCACCTGATGATTGGATAGTGAAAATGTAGTATATTTGCACGATGGACTGTTTTCAATAGGTCTTTAGTGTTATTTATCCGTCCTCATCTCCTACTTCCTCCTCCACCCTTCACTCTGCTCCTCAGCCCCATTTTTATACTTCCTGCTCCATTATTCCCTTTGAATTCTTTATACAAGTGCATTCTGTCTCCTCTCCTTTGAAAGCCCTTTCCGTGGCCCCTTAGTAACTTCCTGACTTCTACGGTAATTCTAAATAAAACATAAATACCTGAAAATTCAAGCTAACACGTACAAATGAGAGAAAAAGTGGTATTTATCTTTCTGGATCTAGGTTACCTCTTTCAGAATGATTGTTTCCAGTTCCATCCATTTACCTGAGAAATTCATTTTTCTTAATAGTTAAATAATAGTCCATTGTGCAAATATATTTTCATTATCGATTCATCAGGTGATTGGCATGCAGGCTGTTTCCCTTTCCTGCCTATTGTCAATAGAGCAGCAATGAACATGGACGAGCAACCATATCTAGAGTAATATTCAGAGTCCTTCGGGTATATACCTCAAGAGTGATGTCACTGAATAATGTAGCAGATCTTGTTTAAATTTTTGAGGAACATCCACCCTGATTTCCATAGTGACTGCATCAGTCTTCATACTCACCAAAAGCTGTTGCTCTTGATTGCCCTCCAGAATTGGCCAAGAAGACCCTATTGCTGAAGACAAAACATACTTGAGTAATATAAGATGAAGAAATCGAGCTGGTATAAGAAATTGGGCTGAGGAGCAAGTCAGTAAACAGCTCTCTTCTTCTATTGCTTCGACGTTTATTCCTCATTCTAGGTTACTGCCTTGAACTCTTGCCCTTGCATCCTTTGATGTTGGACTGTGTTCTGGAACTTTAAGACAAAATAAACCCTTTCCTTCATAAGCTACTTCTGGTTATGATGCTTTATCACAGCAATAGAAATCAAACTAAGGCAATACCATTGTCTTCCTCCCAAGGCTTAGGGCTAATTGTGGTGTGGGAATTGAAAGAATATAAGAGCCAGAGGTGGTAGATAGAGGATGCTAAGAAAACAGTGTCTTTTGGCACATTAAGGTAGCTTCACATATGAATTTACAAATATTCCAGTAGCACGCACAAGACCTAGGCAAGCTCAAACCAGACCAAATTCCATCATAGAGATGGGAGTTGTTCACAAAATTCCACCACTAGACACAGAGTTAATCACAATTGTTATCTGCTTGGAGGAAAAACCATCTTCTGTGAGAATGTAGCCCTGGTAGGTTGACCATGCTCTAGAGCAGCAGTACTCAACCTATAGGGTCACAACTCTGTGGGGGTCAAATGACCCTTTCACAGGGGTCACATATAAGATATGCTGCATGCCAGATATTTACATTATGATTTATAACAGTATCAAAATAAAAGTTATGGAGTAGCAATGAAAC
>NW_004949111.1:6980503-6982337 GCF_000317375.1 Microtus ochrogaster
TTTTTTTTTTTTACTTTGGGTCTTCTCTCTCCACTTTTAGTTAATTTTGGTAAGGGTTTACCAATCTTACTGATTTTTCTCAAAGAACCAAATCTTTGTTTCATTGAATCTTCGCATTGCTCTCTCTGTTTCATTTCTTGACTTCAGTCCTGAGTGGGATTAGTTCTCACTATCTACTCCTTTGGGTGCCATTTTCCCCTTTTTGTTTTACAGCTGTCAGGTGTTAAGTTGTTAGTATGAGATGGCTCCAATATTTTTATGTAGGCACTTAGAACAGTTTTTTTTTGTGTGTCCCATAAGTTTGGGTATGTTGTGTAATTCATTTTCATTCAATTCTAGAAAGTCTTTGATTTATTTGTTAATTTCTGTCTTGAACCATTTTTCATTCAGTAGAGAGGAGAGTTGTTCAGTTTTCGTGAGTGTGTAAGCTTCCTGTTGTCTGTGCTGTTGTTGATATCCAGCTGTAATTCATGATGGTCAGACAGGATGCAGGGGGTTATTTCAATTTTCTTCTATCTGTTAAGACTTGCTTTTTGTGTCCAAGTATGTGTTCAGTTTTGAAGAAATTTCCATGAGGTGCTGAGAAGAAGGTAAAACCTTTTGTGTTTGGATGAAATGTTTTTAAAATATCTGTTAAGTTCATTTGGTTTCTGACTCCGCTGCAACATTTCTATGTCTACACAGCTTGTCTATTGGTGAAAGTAGGTATTGGAGATTCCCACGATGAGTGGGTGAGGCTCACTATATGATGTAAGTTGGAGCAGTCTTTCTTTCATGAGTGATGGAGTTGGGGGGCTGTGGTAAAGTGGTGAGTGGGGGGAAGGAAGTTTGGAGGGAAAAATCCACTTGATTCTCTGGGTAGGACAGTAGCTGGGGGGAAGCTGTAGCAGCTGCTACAAAGCTTGGGACAAGACTGGAGATTGCATTTGGAGGAGAGGAGGAAGAGGTGAAGATCTGGAGCTAGTCTACCTGCTTCCCTTGCCAGAGTCCTGCCAGAGGTTTCAGAAAAAGATTTTCTATTGATAATTACGTGTATGTGTGGGCTTCTGTGCATGGGTGCGTGCACACGAGTGCAGGTGCCAGCAGAAGCCAGAGACATCAACTACCTGGAGCTGGGAAGGCTGTTGTGACCTCCATAACACAAATGCTTGGGACTGAACTCAGGTCCTCTTCAAGAGCAGAATGTGCTCTTTGCCACTCGTGAGCCCTATGTCACAGCTCTTTCACAATATCTACAAAGTACTAACAAAACAAGTGGCTTTGAATTCGTTATTGTATAAACAAAGTGTAGTATATCTATATAGAAGAGTATACAAAGCCATAAGATAATGAAGTGCTGATATATATTAAATGTGTATGAAACGATTGAATTTTGCTATATGTAAAAGCCATATTTAGAATTCTGGATACTCTATGATTCCATTTCTCATGAAATATTCAATTAAGATAAATCTACAGAACTAGAAAGTTAATTAGAGGTCAGTAAGCCTGGAAGAATGTGGGTAAAGTGGAGAATGTTTGCTCATAGGCAGGTCTTTCCCATTTGTTTGTTTGTTTGTTTGTTTTATTTTAGTTTTTGATACAGTGTTTCACTGTGTATCCCTGTAGACCAGGGCTCACTCTGTAGATCAGGCTGGCCTCAAACTCAGAGATCCACTTGTCTATGCCTCTTGAGTGCTCAGATTAAAGGCGTGTGCCACCACTGCCCAGCTGGGTCTCCCTTTTATGATGAAAAAATTTTCTAGGGGCTGGAGAGATGGCTCAGAGGTTAAGAGCATTGCCTGCTCTTCCAAAGGTCCTGAGTTCAATTCCCAGCAACCACATGGTGGCTCAC
>NW_004949111.1:6983437-6996608 GCF_000317375.1 Microtus ochrogaster
GGGCAAAAATAAGAAATACAATGTATAGTTGTATTTTTTGTGTAAAATAATGCAACACCTGAAGATAGACAGTGGTACGTTCATGATATATACAGTAAACCCCACAGCCAAGAAAATAATGAAACAAAGCATTACAACCAATATTACAATAAAATGGTAAAATCAAGTCATATAATGGTTAACACACTGAATAAGAACAATTGAAATAGCGTCAAAGCCTTTGGCATCATTCATGAGTAGATGAGTTAACTTTGTTCTATTCTGAGCAACAACTGAATTTTTAATGTAGTCTGGTCTGCTGATGTATTTTGTCAAAGGTGCATAACAATTTCAACTCTAAATTGGAGACATTTATTGCCTCTGCAGAATTCATCCCTGCTAAAGACAATTCAACATAAAAAAAGAGACTACTGACTCATTAGTATGGTATTTCTCCATAGGTACAACACCTTACAATGTGAACTACAGTCTCAATTATAAGCCAAAACATATGGTTATTCTTCTATGAATTACTTTCCTTTTCCCCTAAAATGTTGCCAAGAAGGGATTTGCTTGTAATTTTTTCTCAGACATGGAAAAGACCCTAAGACTCCATACCAAAAGGCATCTGCACAGTTATAGTCTGCTCCTGATTATGTGTTTAGATTGGAAGAAAAGATGTCAAATGAGAATGTGTTTGTATGAAGAATGAAACTTGTGGGATTCTCTAAATAGATTTGACTGTGATTTCCTTACTTTGATCACCTTGTTTATGTTAAACTCAGAACACTCTTACTGATGTGTAAAATCTGAGCACACTGAAGGACAAAGAAAGCTCAACATTTTTAAAGAAAAGATTTGTTTTTATTTTTCCTGCATGTATGTCTATTCACTGTGTGTGTGTGTGTGTGTGTGTGTGTGTGTGTTGCCTGAAAAAGCCAGAAGAGTACATGAGATCCCTTTGAATTGGAGTTACAGATACTTGTGAGCCACCATGTGGGTGCCGGCAACCCAGTCTTGGTCTTCAGCAAGAGCACTTAACCACTGAGCCATTTCCTCATCCTCAAAATCCACTAATTTTTTTGAGGAAAATATTAATTTCATCATCGTTTCAGTGATTCTAATCCAGTTTAAAAATCTTGGTTATTATAATAATATGATTATTTCCCACCTAACAAACTATAGTATCTGTTGTGAGTTTCACCACTGTTAAGGAATATCTTTTTTTCTTACAATTATTATAATTTGAGACAGCCTCCTCTGAGCTCATAATTCTCCTGCTTCAGCCTAAGTGCTAGGATCACTGGTGCACATCACCATGTTCAGCTGTTTTTTCCTTTATGTGTGTGTGAGAGGGGTGTGTGTGTGACTTACGCATGTGTGGTACATTCATGTTAGTGTTTGGATATATGCACCCATGTGCGCCCACGTAGAGTTCAGAATGGGTCATAATGTATCCTCCTCCACTGACCTCCCCTGTATTGGATATATGCACCCATGTGCGCCCATGTAGAGTTCAGAATGGGTCATAATGTATCCTCCTCCACTGACCTCCCCTGTATTGCCTTGAGACACACTGAACTGTAAGCTTGTCGTTAGAGTTAGTAATGACAAGTAGCCATGATAGCTACCCAGTGAGCTCTCAGGATCTACTTGGCCAGTTCTGGGGTTACAGGTATATGAAACTATGCTGGACTGTTAACGTATGTGTTGGGGTTTTAACATAAGTTGTCATACTTGCAGAACAAGCACTCTTCATAATTGAACTATTGAGCCATCCTATGCGTCATTCTTAAAATCCAATAGTAGTGTTTTAGAGTATGAGTTTATTATGCCTGATTGTGATTCTTTTCAGTGACCCTGGCTGAGGCTTCCTTAAGAGCACTGGTAATCTGGACTTTGTTTTTGAGCTGGCATCTTATGGCAAACAAGGAAGGCCACAGTGTGGCAAAGGACACATGTCTGCCAGTTAGTGTTCATAAAATGAATCAATTTATTGTTTGTCACTCACATTCCTAGCACTAGTGGTATTTGTTTTTTGTTTCCTCATAATCAAATTCCGACAGTTTCAAATTGCACATATTAATTATCTCACGGTTCCCATACACTAGGATCCAAGCATGGTTCCCTGAGTCCTCTACGCAGTCAAGGCATTGCGTAGGCTTCATTCTCATCAAACACTTTGAAATATACCCCCACATTCTTCTTGAAGAATTGCAGGCAAGTTCCATGCCCATTGAAGGCCCTTAGTCTTGCTTTAAATGGTATTTACTTGATTTCATCAAAGTATGTTGAGAATAATCTCCTGTTAACTCAAAACCAACTGATTGGGAATTTAGCCCTATCTGCAAAATCTCTTAAACTTTACTATATTCTGCTGATTGAAACACATTACAGACTCATTCTACATTCAATGCAAGCAATTATAAAATATGACACATTAAAGTATATCTTTTTGATTTTGGTTTTTAAGACAGGGTTTCTCTGTGAAGTTCTGGTTGTCCTAGATAGAACTCACTACCCATAGACCAGACTGGCCTCAAACTCACAGAGGAGAAATGACAAATTTGTCAAGTAAGTCAACTCTGAATGTCAATTATGCATTTGGGATGATGGGTGTGATGCATTATGACCTTTTAGTGGAATGCATATGTTATTCCATGTTATTCTGATGACATAATTTACATGTAAGGTGTAATAAGATATTGGAAAAACTATCTTCATGTTTTATATTTTCACCTTTAACAAAGCACCTAGAATTCAGCAAGACTCCAGAAGTTATTATAAATCTTAATTATGCTTTTGAAAAATAATTGAGTTATTAAAATAAGAATTTTCTTTCCTACTTTCAAAACATAAACAGACTAGGAACAGAATGCATTCCTGCTTCCCGTTCTTTTACTAACTTCCATTTTACAAAGCTCAAATTAAATTATTGTTAAAGCAAGCATAAACGAACCCTGACACCCTCTACTTCATCTTCACTTACTGGAATAAAACATGTTAGGAAAAGATTTTCCTCAACATAAAAATACCCAATAAAAATTTAATGAAATAATACACATGAATTAACTGTCAAAGTTTGTCATTCTAATTGCTGTTGATATTATTATTGTTATTGTGATTTTAAAATTAATCAACATTTTTACATGTAAAAATATAAAATGTCATGGTATGTTCGAATTCTTCATTTAAAATTAGTTCATTATAAATTTAGCATGTAAATATAAATCTTTGACACCATACAGTCATCTCACATTTTCAAATCAATAAACTTCAAAAAGATTAAAAATTAATGACATAATTTGAATGTATTTCATCACGAGAACTGTCAGTCAAATCATGTTGATTAAATGTTCTAATCTTTTAGAGTGAAAAATTACTAACTTTTCTGATGAACTAAAAAATAAAAATTAAAAACAAGCAGCAGGAATGTGTCACTGTGACATAAATGGTTTCACTGTAATCAACCAAATGAGAAATGAGGATATTGTACAAAAACGGTACAGATAGTTTTTGATCCACTCATTGCACTCTTGATCAGACTCATTCTGCACATGAGATGGTGTTTGTATAGGGTATTTAAGTGATGGATTGTGTTTGAGTTTACTCGTTCGTTTAAAATCTTTCAGTTTTTTTTTTTTTTTTGTTTTTGTTTTTTTGTTTTTTTGTTTTCGAGACAGGGTTTCTCCGTAGCTTTTTTGGTTCCTGTTCTGGAACTAGCTCTTCTAGATCAGGCTGGCCTCAAACTCACAGAGAGAGATCTGCTTGCCTCTGCCTCCCGAGTGCTGGGATTAAAGGCATGCACCACCACCGCCCAGCTGTTTCAGTTGTTTTTTTTAAATATGTATATTTATTTATTTATTATGTATACAATATTCTGTCTGTGTGTATGCCTGCAGGCCAGAAGAGGGCACCAGACCCCATTACAGATGGTTGTGAGCCACCATGTGGTTGCTGGGAATTGAACTCAGGACCTTTGGAAGAGCAGGCAATGCTCTTAACCTCTGAGCCATCTCTCCAGCCCCCTGTTTCAGTTGTTTTTAAAAATAAATTTGAATATGTTTTAATGAAAGATTGAAATAAATAGCTCACCATCTAGAGTTTGTTAGGAAAAAAGACTCTTTCAGCAGATTGTATATTTAGAAAAAATTAATGCTACCGGGCTGGAGAGATGGCTCAGTGGTTAAGAGCATTGACTGTTCTTCCAGAGGTCCTGAGTTCAATTCCCAGCAACCACATGGTGGCTCACAACCATCTGTAATGAGATCTGGCGCCCTCCTCTGGCCTGCAGGCATACAGGGAGGAAGAATGTTGTATACATAATAAATAAATAAAATCTTAAAAAAAATTAATGCTACCATGGGCTGTACTAAAATAATTTTTAGAATTAAAATAAAGGAGCTGAGGGGTGGTGCATACCTTCAATCCCAGCATTTGGGAGGCAGAGACAGGCAGATCTCTCTGTGTTCAAGACTGGTCTGGTCTACAGTATGAATTTCAGAACAGCCAGAACTATACAAAGAAACCATGTCTGGGAAAAAACAAACAAACAAGAATTAATTTAAAGGATACAACAATTTGGTTCTAAATTACAGTGATCAGACCTATTTTTTTTTCTGTTTTTTTTTTTCGAGACAAGGTTTCTCTGTAGCTTTGGTTCCTGTCCTGGAACTAGCTCTTGTAGACCAGGCTGTCCTCGAACTCACAGAGATCCACCTGCCTCAGCCTACTGAGTGCTGGGATTAAAGGCATGCACCACCACCACCTGGCAGATCTAAATATTTTTATGTTCATTTGAGAGCACTACCCTTAAAAGTGATTGTAAAACATTAGAGAATACTCAGGGCAGAACATGGTGATATGAGTTATAGTTGACTTTACAGTTCATTACAATATTCTCACACTAAGTCCAGAGGAAATATTTAAACCAGTGAATCAAGATAGCATTCATATAAATAGTCTACATCTCCCTGTTTCGCCGTACTAGTCCTACCCATTTGCTGGTATTATATATGAGAGTCAACACAGTATAGAAAAATCAGTGGAGTAAATCAGACAAGAAAAATATTAACAAATAAAAAGATTCAAGATGAAAAAAACAAGCTGGTTATTTGCAAACAAAATAACCACATAAGAAAAAAATCTAGGCATCTACAGTTTTCTTCTAAAATTGTACTGAAGTTAGTTTATTCACCACCACCAAAGAAGATAAAGCATTATAAAAGAAACTCTTCTTTCTTGAGACAGGTATTGCTATGTAGCTGAGACTGGTCTTGAAATTACAGAGATTCACTTGCTTCTGCCACCCAAGTACTAGGATTTAAAGCAGATGTCACCACACCCAGTTAAGAAACTTCTATTTTATTTATGTATATGTCCAGGTACATCTGCATGCATGCTGTATGTCTGCATGACTGTGATTGTGTGTGTGTGTTGGACAGCACCCACAGAGATCAGAATAGAGCAGAGAACCCTTGGAGCTAGAGTTAGCCACAGAGTTACTTCTCCATCCCCGCAAGAAACTCATAATATCAATATCCAAGAAGTAAAATACCTGGAAATAATTTTTCTTTTATTTTTGAGATAATAATGCAATTACAACAGCTTTCATTTCCCTTTTCTCCCTTCAAACCCTCCCATTTATCCCTTGTTCTCTTTCAAATTAACTATTTTTTATTCATTTTTATTACATGCATATCTGCATATACATGTATATTCCTAAGTATAACCTGCTCAATCTGTATAAAGTTTACTTGCATGTACGTTTTCAGGTCTGACTATTTGCTATTGGATAACTAACTGGTGTTCTCTTCCCAGGGGAAGACGATTTCTTCCACTCTCAGAATTCCTTACTTGCCTGCAGTTCTTTGTCTAGGGTTGAGGCCTTATGGGCTTTCTCCTGTCTATAAAGCCTCCATGTGGTAGCAGTGAAAAATTGCCCATCTATTTTAACATGAGATGTAATTTGCAATATTTACACAGCTGTATATTAATCTAATAAGTAATATAAATGAATAATGAACTGAGAAGCACCAAGAACTGATAAAGTAAGCATGGGCCCCTAATAAACAAACATAAAAACAGTACTCCTAGGACGAATCAATTTTACTTTAAATCAAATAAGTTTAAGAAGAATTCCATAAACATCCCAGCAATAAGTGCGCATATGTGAACAAACTGGTTCCCAGAATGTTACAGAAATACAAGAATAGTAGATTAGTTTCAATTTGGGCGAAGAAACACTGGAGAGGAAATTAGCCAATTTTAAGAACTTGCTATGCAGTTACAACATGTCAGACTTCTTGATAGACTGTGCCTCCGTCAGTTTTTCACTGCTGTGATAAATGATCTGAGAAAAAAAATGACTGAAACGTCTGTTTTGGCTTACAGTTCCAGAGGTTTCATTCTATGGGCAGTTGGTTCAATTATTTGGTCCCAAGGTAAACCAGAACATTATGGGACAAAATGTGATGGAAAACAGCTCATTACCTGATGGGAGTTTAGAGAGTACACTCAACTGTGAACTCATTAATGTATTGATGAAGCTAGTACTTCATATTCCAATTACCTATCAATAGTGCCACAATCTCAGAACAAACATTTAATAAAGGATCCTTCCAGTATATTTTATATTCAAATCTGAACAGAATCAAATATACTGATCAGTGGAAGGGAATATAGAGGCTAGAAGTGATTGTTGTTAATAGTTAACAATTAAGAACAATGTTAAAGGCATAACAAACATGGGAAAGTTCCTTACTATCTACAAATAAATTCAGAAGTAGCATTTTTATATAGGCATATAGACACACCCAGACCAAGTCTCCCTCGAGAAGTGCTAAAAGCATTTGACACTCAATTCCTTGCTTATCTCTAGAAGTGATTTTGACCATATATTGACAACCTAACATTTTAAAACTATTTTGTGTTAGACTCCACCCCAAATCCAGCATCCTTTGAACAGAGGGCACTGGGCAGAATGAAGAGGTGGGTTTGAACAAGAATCTGACCACTTATTGAAGCTGCCTGATACCCTTTGGAACAGTATAGGAATGAAAGAATTACAGGGAGCTCTCTTTCTTTTCTCCAGAAGAGGCTTACAGTCTAGGGTCCCAATGGCTAAGTGACTTAATTTCTAATGAACTTGAGGAAAGTAGCAGATCAGACAATACAGAACCCTCTTCTTATTGGAATCCCAGAACAGCACTCCATGATACCACTTTGTAGCTTGTGCAAGCTATGGTCATATTATGAGCACTACCCCCTTCTAATCTGTTGGGGAGGCTTTCCTCTGAGTATTTCATTTGACTTCCTGAGTTTTTCATCTTGTCTTCTATTTTAGTTTTGCTTTTCTTCAGAAATACTATCCCTTTATTAAAGTCTATTGTCATATCTTAACTGTTTTTTGTTATTTCATTCAACTGTATGTGTTTTTATGGTCGTCACTCAAAAATTTATTCATATCCTTTATGAGCTTCTGGAGTGTATATATATATATATATGTATATATATATATATACATATATATATATATATAATTTCTTGTCTTGTGCAGTAGCTAAGCTGCTTTTATCAGTGGATATTACAATTTCTTGAAGTTTCTTGAAGGAGACCCATTGTCTTAGTTCTTCATGTTGATTGTGTATTTTTGCAATCTCAAGTTATGTCCTTTGTGTCATTTCTTGATATGGATAAGTCATCTTGCTTTGTTGGATGGGTGCTTGGTTTTCATTATTGGGTCACTCTGGGGTTCCAGGTAGGCCTGTCCACGATCCCAGGTTGGTATGGTAGTGTATGAAGTAGCTGATAGATGGGCAGGCTCATGGGAGGTGGCTCTGGTGTAAATATCTAGATTATAGAAAGAATCCCCCCTAAAATAAAACATCAAGAAAAAAAATAACCCAGTTGAAAATGTGGAATGTAACTAAACATAGTGTTCTTAAGAGATGTTATACAAGTGTCTGAGAAAGTGTCTGAGAAACACTTAAAAATGTTCAACATTGTAGTGATTTGAAAGAAAATGACCCCTATGGGCTCAAATGTAGTGGTTTAAATGAAAAAATGGCCCTATAAGTGGCACTATAAGTTGGTGTGGCCTTTTTGGAGTAGGTGAGGCTTTTCTGGAGGAAGTGTGTCTCAATCTCCTTCTGCTACCTGCAGATTGAGATTTAGAACTCAGTTACTTCTTCAGCACCATGTCTGCCTGCATGCATTCGTGCCAATTAAATGTTTTCCTTTATATGAGTTGCCGTGGTCATGGTATCTCTTCACATCACTAAAACTCTAAGACAAACATCTTTAGCCATTAGGGAAATGCAAATTAAAAATATTTTGAGATTTTTTATCATACTGTATAGCAGGCTTTCTTCTGACCATCAACCAGCTCCCAAATCATAACATGGAGATTTATTATTAGTTATAAATGCTTCCCCTTAGTTTATACTTGTTCCAGTAGCTCTTATAAATTATTTTAACCTCTTTCTCTTCATCTACTTTTTATCTCAGGAATTTTTAGTTTTCTTTCACTCCGTATGCTCTATTCTGTGTCTGTCTGGCTGGCAGCTTCCTGGCTGGCTGGCCCCAGGTGTCTTTTTTCCATTGTTTTCTCCTCCTCTCAAACCTAGATTCCTCCTCTTATTTATTCTCTCTGCCTGCCAGCCTCATCTACCCCTGTAATCCACCATATAAACAAACTGAAGGAAAACACTCCATGTGACCATCTCAATAGATGCTGAAAAAACATTTGACAAAATTCAACACCGCTTCTTGATAAAGTTCTTGGCAAGAGCAGGGACACAAGGAACCTACCTAAGCATAATAAAGGCAATATACAGTAAGCCAACAGCCAACATCAAACTAAATGGAGAGAAACTCAAAGTGATCCCACTGAAATCAGAAATGAGACAAGGCTGTCCACTCACTCCATATCTATTCAATATAGTATATAAAGTTCTAGCTAGAACAGTAAGACAACAAAGGGAGATCAAGGTAGATGGCAACACAGGGGCCTGGAGAGGACACGGCCAAAGACACACGCCCCCTCCAGGGACCTGTGACTAGAAGGAAGGTGACATTTTCTCTTTTTAAAATGTCTGATGGGCACAAAAGAGAATCCCAACCAAAAAAAAAGAAAAAAGAAAAAGAAAAAACAACCAAAACAACCTTTTCTTTCACCAGGAGACAGACAATGCTCCTCTCTCTCTCTCTCTCTCTCTCTCTCTCTCTCTCTCTCTCTCTCTCTCCCTCCCTCCCTCCCTCCTTATAATAAAATACCTCTGTGCAGGAAAAAAAAACAAATTGGAAAAGAAGTCAAACTCTCACTATTTGCTGCTGATATGATAGTGTACATAAGGGACCCCAAAAATCCTACAGGGATCTTGTATGACCTGTATGAGAACTTTGAACCTTTGAAGAAAAAAAAATTGAAGAAGACATCATATAATGGAAAGATCTCCCATGATCTTGGATAAATAGAATTAACATAGTAAAAATGGCAATCCTACCAAAAGCAATTTACAGATTCAATGCAATATCCATCAAAATCCCTGCAAAATTCTTCACAGACCTCAAAAGAACATTACTCAGCTTCATATAGAAAAACAACAAACCCAAGATAGCTAAAACAATCCTGTACAATAAAAGAACTTATGGATGTATCACCATCCTTGACTTCAAACTCTATTAAGAAAATACAATATTAGCATAAAAAGAAATAGGATGAATAAAATTGAAGATGTGGATATCAGTCCACACATCTATGAACACCTGATTTTTGACAAAGAAGCTAAAAAATGAAAAAAGAAAGCATCTTCAACAAATGGTGCTGGCATAACTGGATGTTGGCATGTAGATAGATCCATATCTATTGCCATGCACAAAACTCATGTCCAAATGACTCAAAGACCTCAACATAAGACCAACCACGATGAACCTCATAGGAGAGAAAGTGGGAAGTAACCTTGAACATATTGGCATAGGAAACTACTTCCTAAATATAACTCCAGTAGCACAGACACTGAGAGCAACAATTAATAAATGGGACCTCCCAAAACTGAGAAGCTTCTGTAAAGCAAAGGACACGGTTAAGAAGACAAAGCAGCAGCCTACAGAATGGGAAAAGATCTTCACCAAACCCACATCTGACTGCAGAATGAACTCAAAAATATACAAAAAACTCAAGAAACTAGACATCAAAAGAACCAATAATCTAATAAAAATGGAGTACAGACCTAAACAGAGAGCTATCAATATATGAATCTCAAATGGTCAAAAGGACTTTAGGAAATACCCGATATCACTAGCCATCAGAGAAATGCAAATCAAAATGCCTCTGAGATACCATCTTACACCTGTCAGAATGGCAATGATCAAAAACACTGAAGTCAGCTTATGCTAGAGAAAATGTGGAGTAAGGGGTTCCATTGCTCGTGGGAATGCAAAATGTACAGCTGCTTTGGAAATCAATTTGGTAATCTCTCAGAAAATTAAAAATCAATTTATGTCATGACCCAGCAATACCCCTTTTAGCCATATACCCAAAGGATGCTCAATCATACTACAAGGACATTTGTTCAACTATGTTTATAGTAGCATTATTTGTCATAGCCAGAACCTGGAAATAACCTAGATGCCCCTCAACCAAAGAACAGATAAGGAAAGTGTGGTACATTTACACAATGGAATACTACTCAGTGTTAAAAAAAATAATGACATCTTGAAATTTGCAAGCAAATGGACAGAACTAGAAGAAGAAACCACATTGAGCAAGGTAACCCAGACCCAGAAAGACAAATATAATATGTACTCACTCATAAGTTGTTTTTAGACATAAAGCAAAGAAAAACCAGCCTGCGGTCCACAACCCCAGAGAACCTAGACAACACAAAGGACCTTAAGAGAGGCATACATGGATCGACATAGAAGGAGAAAAAGACAAGATTTCCTGAGTAAATTGGGAGCATACAGAACAGCAGCTGGAAGAACTGCCAGAGCAGAAGGAAACAGGATGACTAAAGTACACAGGAAAACCAAAGCTAGCTTTTGAAACACAAAGAAATTAAAAGCTTTCAGCTGTACTAAGTGAATAAAAAGAATGAAGAACTAAATTAATAGAATCAGAGATGAATAAAATAAAGGCGACATTAAAGCTTATACTACAAAGATGTAAATGGTTATTAAAGCTGTATATGCCATCAGCTTTAAAAAAATGAAAATGGATACAGTCCTGGACACATATAACCTAGGAATATTAAATCATAAACACATGAGTAATTTGAACTGGACAAAAACAATGAAATGAATCAGAATTTAAAAGTTTACTACAAAAGATAAGCTAAACTGAAGAAATTAGTTAATGAATTTGACTAAAAGTCTAACCAAGAAGTAAGGCCAATTTTTTCAAAATATTCCAAAAATTTGAAGGACAGGGAATCTTTCCAAACTTAATCTAGAAGGCCAGCATTATCTTGGAACAAAAGCAGACAGGGACACAACAAAAAATTATGAAAGTAATGTTATATTATTTTTATTAAATAAAAGAACAAAAGGAAGGGAAAGAAAACTGTAAGATAATAGATATGAAAACTTCAGCAAAAAATTAGAAAACTGAATTGAACCATATGCCAAAAGCTTATACATTGTGCCTAAATTGGAATACAAAAGTAGTTCAACATACACAAATTAATAAATGTGATACATTAGCTAAACACAATGTAGAAATCATATCTTCAACAGTTCCTGAAAAGATGTTTAAAACAAACATAATTTCAACAAAAAATCATCAGTAAATTAGGCAAAGAGGAATCTGTCTCAACTCAGTAAATGTCACAAGTGATAAACCATCAGTTAAATTAATGATGAAGGTGAAAGGTTGAAAGATTTTCCCTTAAGATCTAGAATAAGACAGGATGGCAATTTTTACCACTTTTGGTGAATAAAGTTAAGTCATTCCCAGAGTAATCAGAATAGAATAAAAAGAAGAAAAATCTAAATTGTAAAAAAAGAAGTCAAACTCTTCTCAGACTGCATGAGATTACAAAGAAAAAAAAACTTTTTAGAAGCCGAAAACGAATTCAATGAACATCTACACGCAAAACTAATCTATATCAATAGCAACCTATCTGAAAAAGAAATCAGGAAAATAATTCCACTTAAAAATATTTGGTGGTGGCGCACGCCTTTAATCCCAGCACTCGGGAGGCAGAGTCAGGTGGATCTCTGTGAGTTCCAGACCAGCCTGGTCTACAAGAGCTAGTTCCAGGACAGGCTCCAAAACCACAGAGAAACCCTGTCTTGAAAAACCAAAAAAAAAAAATATTTTTAATTGAATTTTATGTATATGATTGCTTTGCCTGTATGTATGTCTGT
The DNA here is from genome assembly GCF_000317375.1 of Microtus ochrogaster. Classification (NCBI taxonomy): domain Eukaryota; kingdom Metazoa; phylum Chordata; class Mammalia; order Rodentia; family Cricetidae; genus Microtus; species Microtus ochrogaster. Next base: position 6,995,786 of record NW_004949111.1, read on the forward strand.
GCACAAAGTGCATGCTTGGTATTCCCTGAGGCTAGAAGAGGATGTCTGCTGGAAACAGAGTTACAGATGGCTATGAACTCCCACGTGGCTGCTGGAACTTGAACTCGGGTCTTCTAGAAGAACAGCAAGTGCTCTTAACGGCAGAGCCATCTCTCTAGCTTAACAGATTAAGTAAAGAGCTGAAACAACTCCTATAAGAGTAGATCTATGTTTCTGTTCTATTTGCTCCATTTTGGGAACTTATGTCAGCCTTTATTTTATGAATTATGGGAAAACAATTTTAACTTTGTTTATCTGTCACTGTTACATGGTGTTGAAATTAATGACTGCACTTTGCTCTAAAGGCCTTGTGCAAACAGTCAAGAAAAGAAAACATTCAGCATGAACTGAAAATAGAGCCAAATATGTTCTAAATTTCTGGTCAGTCAGAGCTTTCCTTATTGAACTGTCCATGGGTTCTGAATTTAATGCCAAAAGCCAAATGATTCTATCATTTTCCTAGAGGAAAATTGGCCACTGAATATCTGTCAGTGGCAAGAATTTTCCTTTTCCTAAAGTAATTCATTCTTAGGAGTAGAGTTCATTTATGTCTCAATTACTTTTCAAAAATTCCATATTGCTAGATAATATTTTACATTACCTCTTAAAGCCTACAATATCATGAGCTTTCTCTTTAAATGATGTAACTGCAGAAGTGTTTCCACTTCATACTCCAATCAAGACTGATTTGTCTTGGTTGAAATTTCAGTGTGTGTGTGTGTGCGTGTGTATGTGTGCGTGTGTGTAGGTGTGAATGCCAAGCACATGTCCTCAGGTCTTCTGT
>NW_004949111.1:6996718-7008709 GCF_000317375.1 Microtus ochrogaster
TGTCCTGGAACTAGCTCTTGTAGACCAGGCTGGCCTCGAACTCACAGAGATCCGCCTGCCTCTGCCTCCCAAGTGCTGGGATTAAAGGTGTGCACCATCACTGCCTGGCTAAATCTCAATGAAAATAACACATAAATTAAAAAAAAGCCATGGTGGTGGTACACGCCTTTAATCTCAGCTCCTAGGAAGCAGAAGAGTCTGTGTTTAAGGCCAGCTTCATCTATACAGCAAGGTCGAAGACAGCCAGCCCTTAATAGGGAGACTCTGTCATAAAAGCCAAAAACTACAAATAAATGAAAAGAAATAAGACAGCTGGATAATATATTCACAGTTGGCAGAATCTCAATAAAATACATGCTATATACTTAACCCCTAATCAGATACAGTATTAGCTGTAAGTTTTCCTGTTTTACTTGACATTTCCAAAGCATTTTTAAATTATCTTTCCCTACTTACAAAGCAATGCTTCCTTTTATGATTACACAATCACATCCTGAATACTTATCCTACTCAGCAACATTATTTCTGTCATTTTCATTTATTGTTTATAATCTTTCAGAAGCCCACAAATGTCTTTGTCTGATAACTTCCATACTTACTCAAATTATGAATAAATCTTACCCACTGTCTTTGCATACCCATAAGGAAAAAAGCCACAGGAATCTGTTTCAGGGTCTTATCTTTCCTCTTTTAACTCTATTTTTCTTTTTCCTTAAAGAGGCAGCTTTTTTTTTTGTTTTCAATACATCCAGAGCACAAATTCCCCTCCCTCCCCTCCCCCCCCAAGTCCGCCTCCCCCAGATCCACACCTCTTCCTTTAACCTTAGAAAAGAACGGGCCTCCCAGGGATAATGACTGAAGTGTTTTTCTAAAGGCTGTGTGTGCTCTACTTTGAATGTGCACCCTCCAAAATTCTTATTGAAACTTAATCCCCATTTGGCCATAACAAGAGGCGAGAATTTTGGAAAATGACTATGACTGCTCTGTCTTTGTGAATGGATTAACAATTTACAAGCACACACAAGGTAGCTTACAATCCTCCATAACTCCAGTTAGAAAAGAATCAATATCCTCTCTGACCTCCATGGGCACTCAATGCCCATGGTGCACAGACATAAATGCAGGCATACATATAAAATAAATATAGAAAATAATAATGCCATGAACACCGTGTGTGCATCCTTTGTGTGTGTGCGTGCACACATGAGATTATTATGCCGTACGGTAATTCATATTTTAAATACATAATTTAATTGTAGACATGCAAGTAGGTGTGATGTTGTATTTCATTGTGACTTTACTTTTGGACATCTAATGACTAATGATAAGTATTTTTAATATGCTTATTTAACTATAACTTATATAACTTATTTATATATCTTCTTTAGAGAAGTGTCTATCCAATATATATACTTGGTTTAAAATTTGGTTAGTATCATTGGACTGTTGAGTCATAGTAATTCTTAATTAATTGTATATATAAGTCTCTTATCAGATATATGATTTTAAATATTTCCTAACATCCACTGGGCTCTGCTTTCATTGTTACTGTGGTGCTCTTTGAAACATGTTTCAATTCAGATTATATATAATTGTTTTATTTTTTTCTTCCATCATTTGCATTTTTGACCTCTTATATCTAAAAGAGCTTTGTCTAACCCAAATCTTTTTTAGCTTCCAAAGCAACAAACACAAAGTCATATGGTCCAGAAATAAGGTTAGAAACACTGGCAAAGCAAGGCTCTTATTTGTCACAAGTCTCAGTCATTTTTAGCTGCTTTGCCAGACAAGTCTGGACCAAGCTTTTTTTCTCTATAATTTTCCTACAAATCAAAAGAAGCAATCAATGATGACCTCATTCAGTCAGAAGGAAAAGATTTTACGTTTTCACTATTATTATTCAGATATTTCACAGATGCTATCTTTAAAACAACCTCAGCAAACGTGTAATTATCCATATCTGTCATATGAAGACTGAGTGCCCAAGAATTCAGATTACCCGAGGCCACACAACTGCTAGGGAAGCCTAGCTGAGATTTCAGAGTAGGTCTGCAGGGCCACAGAGCCCCCTTGCTTATCCTGCTGCACTATCTCATCTAGTGCTGGAGGCAGTGGAGAGAAGGGTAATTATGAAAACAGGCGCTGGAGACAATCTTCCTTCACCCACAGTGGCTTTTAAAGGAATACATTCTTATTTATTTTTTAAGAACTTCATGCCTATTCTCCCTCCAATCCCTCTTCTTGCTCCCCCTTGCTTCCCCCAACAAACCCACCCCCATCTACTCCTACCAAAGGGTAAGGCTTCCCATGGGGAGTAAACAAAGCCTGGACGGGTAAGTTGAGACAGAACCACGCACCCCACCCCTGCAATTAAGGCTGAGCAAGGCATCCCACGACAGGGAATGGGCTCCAATAAGCTAGCTCATGCGCCAGGGATAGGTCCTGGTCCCACTGCCAGGGGCCCCTCAGATAGACCAAGCTACACAACTGTTCTCCACATGCAGAGGGCCGAGTTCAGTGCCATGGGGGCTCTGGCTGGATCTTATAACTCATGAGGTTTTGTGTGGATCAAATGGTACCAGCCATATCAATCACCTCTGACAGTTTCCAGCACAGAATGCGTTCTCAAAAATCATTTTTCATTATTAATCTGGTATGGATACAATTTCAAAACTATTATAAAAGGGAAATAAAGTTTAGTAATTTCTAACTTCTTTAGAAAACCAAGTGTTTTGTCAAAAATTGGAAGAAATCATATATTTTCAACTCTGCAAAATCATAGTTATTTATTCATTTATTTTCTAAAGCACTTGTTGAACCCTTATCTAAAATGAATAATAATAATAATAATAGTCCGTGCTTTATAAACTTATTCCTAGAAAACATGTAACTTAAAAGGTGAACAAAATTAATTTTTAGATATTCAGGAAATTTTTTTGTATCCTAGAATAGTACTTCAAAGGTATCCTTAAAAAGTTGAAAAAAAAGTATTGAATACATTTAAGCACGAGAACAAAGGGGTTATGTTTTATAAAGGTGTCTCTGCTTGTCAGGTGGAGAACCTACTGTTGGGTAATCGCCTAGGGCAACAATGCATGGCGGAATATATATAAGTTCACTTTCTAGACTGCAACAAATAGAGATGTTACATTTTTATGGGTACAATATATCCCTTGCCTGAGTCAAGCCATCTTTCATTAATTTATAAACACAAGAAACATATATTATAAGTTGATTATATATCACTAACAGAATTTTGTAGATCTATAAATTATGGGTGAATAAGTTTATGGTTTAAACTAAATAAGATTTCAATCAGGGTGGTGATGGTGCATGACTTTATTTCCAGCAGGAAGAAGCAGGTGAATTTCTGAGTTCAAGGCCAGTCTGGTCTACAGAATGAGTTGCAGGACAGGCTCCAAAGCTACACAGAGAAGCCCTGTCTCAAAAAGAAAAATTTCAATTATTTTTCTATCTCAACCTGATGTTTGTAAGAGGAAAATGTAGAGAAAATTATGATCATTTATTAATTGTTCAGTTTTTGAGTCAGAGTCTCTAAACCTACTTTACAAGTGAAAATGAAGTATATATACCTTTGAAAACAAATTTATCTGATAAAATATATTAGTTGTCATATACACACACTCTGAACATAATCATAATGGATGTATTACCTTAAATATGAAAATATCTGAATCAAAGCATATACGTTTTCCTTAATATACTGTATTTCTCTGATAATTGCAAAATCTAATGGAATGACGCTTTCTCTATCAAAACATTTGGAAAGTACTTTTCTTACCACACTGAATAAAGCAAAAATATCAGAAGGCTCCACAAAATTTCAGAAGACATTAAGGACTAGAATTATTAGCTACAGGGGACTAAGGTATAGATACAGCCTATTGAAAGAATGTTTGTCTAGCATGGGCTAGGTCCAGGTTTGAGCCCTAATGCCAAACTTTGAAAAATAAGGAGTAGATATTATTGTATATTTCTTCATATATAAAACTGAATGGAAAGATTCTAGAAATACACAGGCTTTCTGATTAATCTCTTCTCAAATGCATCATATCTTGCACGATACAAATTTTAAATTTAGCCCAAATTTTTCTTAAACTCAAAATCTAATGAGTATCAACTAACTTCTTGGTAAGGTAGGAGACTAGACATTACCTCCTGTGACTCACTGGGGAAGTGTGAGAAATAAAAAGCAGACTTTATTCCTAAGAGGAAGAGAGGGAGAGCTTCAGAAATACACGAAGAGATAGGACAAATGAAAAAGCAAGTTCCAGGACAGTCAGAGCTACATAGAGAGACCTCACCTAAAACAAACAAACAAACAAACAAACAAGCAAACAAATTATATACACACACACACACACACACACACACACACACACAGATGCGCACGCGCGCGCGCGCACGCTAAGGAATCCTAATTCAACCCACCACAGCTCCGGGATGAGACAGCCCTGGAAGGCAGTATTGGAAAGAAGGAAGACATAATGGGGGCGGGGGAGGGCAAACAGTACTGGCGGTAAGAGGCTCCGCCCTTCTGTGGAACAGGGAAATGTAGGCATGCCTTGGTAGTAGGGAGTAAGCTTCATCAACTGAAAATAACTATAGAATTGGATTGCTCTGAGCCTGAAGTTAGTGGGTGGCTCAATCTATAGAGCCACCTATCTGATATGAGGTTCACTCGGGTAGACTCAACGATCTCTGAAGTTCAAGTGGACTGGACTACTTGTCTTCTACTCCTCTATTGGCATGCTGGATGCTTAGCAGATTTTAAAAGTACGAACACAGATCTCAGTCCTTATAATGCTTCCTACACCTCCCAAACACGAGGGAGCTACCTCCCAGATAGAACGTTGATGATCTCGGGCTTATGAGTCTCAGGAAGATGGGAGAACAAGCCATGATAATACACTGCAATGTTAACTGTAGCCAGCAGGGGCCCCTTGTACACAAAGAAGGGGAAATACTAAAATCTAGACAGCTCTGGGTGATATGGGACAATTGGCCCATACCAGGTCAGTATTAATATAAATTATAAGAAAGAGACTACAGACTCAACTACCCCACGCACATATGCATACGATTTTTCAGGACCTAGCAGTCACTCCCATACTTATCCTTTTTTCTTCTCTTTGCCCCTAGTGGTTTTTCTATTAATTTCTTACTACACATTTAGTAGTATGTTGACATTATCACTTTCCTTTAAAATATACCTGATTTTCTTGCTCCTCATATTATTTACCTAATTCCCTTACACATTATACTTCTTTTACTCACCCCTTCCTCTATACTTGGTTTTTTCTTGTTTTGCCATGTTTAATTCCCCTTTTTTTCTCTGTACTATATTAGTAGTATTTTAACTTTTTCTTTTCAAATATATTTTATGTTTTTACTTTTTATTTACCTTCTTAACCAATTTGGGATATTTTTCTCATTATTAGGAAACCATTTTTTTCATTTTCTTTTATTTTTCTAATTGTATTATTTTTTCTCTTTGTTGACACTTCTTTTGCATTTTAAAACTTTATATTAATATAATTTTTATTGATTCTTTGGGAATTTCACGGAATGCACGCCAATCCCACTCACTTTCCAGGCCTTCCATGTCTGCCCTCCACCCTTGTAGCATCCGTCACCAAAAGATTTTTTAAAAAGCACTTTGCTCCTCGGTCTTTCATGCCTCTCCATCACATATATTCATTTGTGGCCTTGGGAGCTGCGGTGTGCCAGGAAGTATTTCGGCCCAAACAGCTTTATTTTGTGTTGGTCAGGATCAAGATCTCTGGCTTCTGATACACCATCAGTCCTGGACCCTCATTAAAATTCCTCTGGGATATCCTGCTGTTGCCCCAACTCATAGAGGTTTTGTGGCTGTTGTTCTGCAGGACCAAACCCTTCATGTGCTCTAGCAGGTAGTAGATGTTGGGGAGTGCCAACTCAAAGTCCTAGATGTGGGTGGGGGTGGTAGCTGAGATGATCAGTCCAGGCCTCCACTGGGACTGCCTGCCTGAGGTGAGAGTCAGGGCCAGCTCTCTCTCACTCATGGTGAGGGATGGGATCAGCTTTTTCTCATGCAGGGCCCACTCTCCTGTTGTCACTGTCAGTGAGAGGTCAGTAGTTTTCCCAGGGTCAGCTTCCCTGTGCCCATGCCACCTGAGCCAGTTCTGGGGGTGGGGAGCTCTCCTGCTGAGGCAGATGGGAAGGGGCTAGCTCTCCCATGGACCCTGGTAATAACGTGGGCCAGAGACATCACCACAGTGGTAGGGCCATGAACGCAGACATGGCCCTCAGCTGCAGCTTGGGCCTGGATGTCCCTGGGTGGCAGCCCAGCTGGGTATGGACCCAGTGGCTGTGTGTCCCTTGAACATGGCCTCAGGCAGCAACCCACACTGCACTGCTTTTGGTGACAACATGTGCCACGGCCATCAATACAGATCATGGACCCAGACATGGACCTTGGCTGCAGCTTGGGCCTGGCTGTCTCCATGGCAGTACAGGGCACTCAGATTAGTATGTCCCCACTGGTGGCCTGGCCCACAGACTTCAGCATGGCCTCAGGTGTGGGCTCAGACCACAGGTATCTGTATGCTCTTCAGTGGTAACATGGGTCATGGATATCCACACAGACCCCGGCTGTGGTAGGGCGACAGTTCCAGACATGACCCTCAGCAGCAACCCAGGCCTGGACATCATATGGCCCCAGGTGGTAGCACCAGCCACCCATATCAGCCTGTTCCTCATTGCTGAAGCATCTTCAGTCCTGCTGTTCTCCACGGGGCTTGAGCGCTCTGCTTCTCCCTCACTTCCATTTCTCAACCACATACCTGCTCATCTTAGTGGTACCTCCCTTCCTGGGCCAGGATCCAGTTTTAATTTAACCTTGCTTCTCCCCATGAGTCTACCCTCAGGCCCTTCTTTCAGCTCACTCATTTAGAACACCATCTCTCCATTTGCCTTAAAGAATTTTTTTCTTTTGTTTTGCTTTGGTTCAAGAAAAATTTCCTGTCAGTCATAGCAAACTATCTCCTGCTAGGTACTAGAAGGAAAAAGATGCTCAAGAATTCTGAGACACTGGGTTGTTTCTGGAATAGGGAGGAGGCAGAGAGGCGTAGATTTTAAAGTCGCAGTGACATGGAGAGACAAAAGGACAGAAAGTGAGACAAAGCCTTGGCCTGTAGAACCAGGAATGCACCTGGAACAAGAGCTATACTGGGGCCGATGCTGCAAGAGCACAGACCGAACCTGTTTCAGTTCCTCTGTCATCTCTTCCGGTTTCAAATGCCAGGAAGGCAGTATTCAGTTCAGCTCAGTCGAACTACTTTTTCATCCACAGATTAGAACATTGCAGATAAACACAGACCTTATATAATGGAGAAGATGCAATTAATCATGATGAAATGAAGGGATACGTTTTGACATGGGGTTTAGTCATAGGAACCCCAAATAAAAATGGGAAGTGGATAGAAGACTGGAGTACAAGGCAAAGTATCAAGGCAGTGACTCAGGCACAAAAACCAATAATATAAATAAGTCATCCTAGCTGGCAAGGAAGATCAGGACAGAGTATTGAGAATGGCTCTAAGACACATTTGTACAAGAGAGCACAATCTCAGGGTCGAAAAAGGACCATGTGAAACTTGATACTGAGTTTAGTTGTTTTGGGATAAGCTTGCAGGTGGGAAGTTATTGCATCTGTGGCCATTTGAAATCAAGTAGGATAGACTACTCAAGAATAACAAAACGCTAGATATTATACACTATTTTCCTGAGAAAAGTATTTATGCTAACTTTATGAGAAAGTTAAGTCTTTCTCTTCTCAGTAAGGAATAATGAGTGGGTTCGCTCCCTATAAATAATACACACGAAGAACAACAAAGGAAAGACATGGGGGGGAAAAGAGAATGAGAAGAGAAAGTCGAGGGTGGTAATACTGGAAGTAGCAAGGTTTAAATGGGGATAGGAGTGGGAGGCTGGAGTACAGGGCTGCTGGGGAGGGAGGAGGCTAAAAGGGGGACTGAGCATGATCAGAATGTATTACACAGTGTACAAAATTGTCAAGGAATACAGTAATTAAAAAAGAAAGAAATTTAAAAGTAAATGAAAAGTAAGGATACAAGTAAAGGAAGAGAAATTAGAAGGAAGGCAGAAATGCCTGTAGAATTCCACAAGCCCCTTGTGAGAGGCATTGCAAGAGAAAGACCCGAAATTAAAGAGGGGATAAACAATTCAGCTGCAATAATCAGCATACATCACAAGACAAAAACGTCATGGAACAGAAGAATAGCATTTTATAGCAGGATGCAGATCAGGAAACAGTAAATGAACTACTGGAACACCCAGATTGATTTTTAGAATAGAACTCTTTTCCAATTGTTTGCCTATAGATAGAATGAAATATGTATATGTAATTCATCATTAGCAATTACTTTCAGGCTTAAAAAATCCTACTTATAATTACATTCATACAACATGTGAATTGCTAGTCTCCAAACATGCTTCCTTCCCCATTATTAATTAAAGTCTTAGCTCAGAAACAGCACTTATTTGGTTGCATTTTTGAATGCTCTAAGATGCACAGTTTGAAAATCAGCCACTTACACCTACAGACACTTTAGCTCGCAGGTCTTGTGCATGCTGTCACAATCACAGTGACAAATAGGAACAGCTGACCTGCTGTATCTAGAAAAATGGTTTCCTTACAGTTATTTACCACCTCTGGCTCTTCCGCTCTTACCGCCCTCTCCTTAGCAACAATTGCCCAGCCTTAGGGGTGGGAAAGAGAGGGGTCTGATACAGACGTATCCTATTTACGCACGAACATTCTGAAAGCTTCATTCTTTGACTAATAGGGGTCTCTGTGCCAGTCACCATCTACTGCAGAAACGAGGGTATGGAACAGGGATGGATCTGTGAGGAGATGGGTGGAAATGATCAAAATATATTCTATGAAAAATCTCAAAGAATTTATTTCAAAAAACCCATTCAAATCCCATGACCAATCAAACAGGGGTGTGGGGACAGCTTCATAGATACATAGCAAAAGCTGAAATTGAACTTTTACCACATGACCTACATAAAAACAATTCAAAAAGCAGTCAAACATAAACATTTAAGGGCTGGAATGACAAAGCTGTACGAGTAACAGCATAGTGCTAAATATTACTGACTTTGGACTAGGGAACAGATTTCGTTTCTAACACCTAAAGCATGCACACATAAGGGAGAAGAAGAGTAAAACCTTTCTGCCTCAAAAGAGTGTCAATAAAGTAGAAAATCGCCTCCCAGAATGGGGGAAACATCTGCAAATTATCCATATGACAGAAGCTAAAAGTTACATAAGCAACAAAATAGCACATAATACAAATTAAATGTGGGTCAAGGCCAGATACACATTTCCCAAACAAGATACTCAAATGACCGTATTTGTAAACTAAAAGGCATTCAGCATAATTAGTCACTGGGTAAATGAAATATAAAACCACAATTAGAGAGAAAGTGGAAGAAGGGGAAATGTATGCATGCGTGTGTGAACACGCGAGCACATGTTAAGACTTCTTGAGTAGGGAGAGTTTGGTGCGCTTGTTGCTGGGGAACATTACCTCTGTCCACGGTGCAAAATGAAGCCCAAAGCTGTTGGTTGTGTAGCCTGAGAAAGTCCCCTTGGGGGTCTCTATTCATGTGTTGCTGTGATCCAGACTTGTGCTGTAGGGGGGAAATGAATGCTAAGATAAGGCAGTACGAAACAAAGTTTGTGTTTATTAAATAATACATGTATATACACTCAGAGAATCAAGTGTGGGTATAAGGGAAGCACATCTTAAGTGTTGGATAGGGTAGGAAGAAGTGGAACTCAGTGCGGTCATGATCCTGGGGATACAATAGTCTGTTTGGAGTAAACTCCAGTGGAGGGAGCTTTCTTTTTCTATTATCTTGTACCCATGAACAGAAAAACAAAGCTATTCTAATGGGCTGTGGTCCCAAGCCGCTTTCATTGACCAGCTGTTAAACAAAACAATATTAAAGGGGTGAATGTCCCCAAACTTTGTTCGTTCAGAGGGGTTCAAAGCATAAGAAGACACACAAAGAGTTGCTGATTAGAAGTAGTAAATATGTGTTCTCTGTAGAACACAAAAAGACATGGCAGTAGAAAGGATACTATTTGATGGTAGATGCAACCAGCAGAATTGGCGAGGAGGTGAAAACAGATTATTGTACAAATTATACGCACTGATTTTAAAAAGAGAACCTCCAGTTCTAATTGTCTGGCTAGTTTTATGTTAACATGACATATTCTAGATTCATCTGAGAGGAGGGAACCCCAGTTGAGAAAATGCCTCCCTAAGATAGGGCTGTAGATAAGCCTATCGGGTATTTCCTTAATCAGTGATTGATGTGGGAGGGTCCATCCCATTTGAGCTGGTGGTCCTGGGCTCCATAGGAAAGCAGTCTGAGAAAGCCAGGGAAAGCAGGCCAGTAAGCAGCAGTCTTTCGTGGCCTCTGTATCAGTTTCTGTCTCCAAATTTCTTCCTGAACTACTTTTGATGATGAACTGCCATATGGAAATATAATCAAAATAATCCCTCTTCTCCCCAGGTTTCTTTTGATCATGAAGAATTAATATTGTGAAAATATCTATATCACCTAAAGAATTATGAAGATTCATTACTATGTATATCAAAACCTTAATGAAATTATTTATAGAACAGAGAAGACAACCTTGAAAGAGTTATGAGACTGTAAAAGATTTCAGAAAGTCCTGATAACTCAGAGAAGGATGACCACAATGGAGGCACCACAGCTGTTGATTTGATAATTTAAAATGACCAGGTACGCTGACACATCCTTGTTATTCCAGGACATAAGAGACTGAGGCAGAAACATTGCAACTTTGAGGGTAACCACATAGTGAAAATATCAGAATGCACCTCAAAGCGAGATTGTATCTGAGAAAACCACTCAGTAATAGTGCTTTCCTACCATATGCAAGGCTATAGATTTACTCCCAAAGAACACACACATAAAGATTCCATAAAACACCAGACCGATTAGGAATGTAACCAGACTAAATCACATAAAAGATGTGAAACAATACTTACTTAGAACAAGTATCTTATGAATCCCAAGCAGCTGTGGACAAAACCACTAAATCAATAACAGGTATACAGATGCATAAGGTATCATTATCTATGAGGAGAAAATCTCTAAAGCCCATAATACTCATCAGAACTTGAACACCCCCATAGAGCTCATATTTATTCACTGGAAATACTATTAGATTATTTTGAGGGTAGCAGCTGAGAATGGGAATGATTCCAATTTGCAGAAAGTAAAGGAATCTAAAAAAGTTTGAAGGGGTGGAACATTCTGTGTCTTATGATCTTTTGAAAGTAAGCATCTGAAACTCCCTTCTGGAACAATGCCTGATATTAAGCAAAATCTCCAAATTGAGCAGATTTTTAAAAGAATGCTAGAATCTCCAAATTCAGGAAGAATCAGAAAACTACACACAGAAGTCTAGTTAGGGAACAGAAGCAGTAGGCCTCATAGACAAGGCCATCTTTAAAAAAAATCATTCTGCCAGGACAGTGGTGGTGCAACTTTAATCCCTGCACTTGGGAGGCAGAGGCAGGAAGATCTCTCTGAGAACAAGGCCAGCCTGGTCTACTAATTGAGTTCCAGGAAAGCCAGTACAGTTGTTACAAAGAGAAACCCTGTCTCAAAAAATAAATAAATAAACAAACCCATCACTCTGAGAGAAAAAAAATATAAGGTGCTCCACAAATATAAGTATAAAATCTCCTCTGACCCGTTCTTACTCAGAAAACTAAAGACTTTTTAAAACATTAAAAGAAAAATAATGTGATAGAATTTTTTTTTTCGAGACAGGGTTTCTCTGTGGTTTTGGAACCTGTCCTGGAACTAGCTCTTGTAGACCAGGCTGGTCTCAAACTCACAGAGATCCGCCTGCCT
>NW_004949111.1:7009614-7011512 GCF_000317375.1 Microtus ochrogaster
TGCGCCACCACCACCCAGCGGCCAAAACTCAATTCTAACCCATTCTGGGCACTGGAGGTGGCAAGAGATGTCTAGTTGGTACTTTATCTCCCCTGCTATGTGATGAGTCCTTTTATATTCCTTTCATATGTATTTTAAGAAGCTACTGTATTAGGTTTCCTTGAGCTCTCAAGTGGCCCTTAGTTCTAGCTGTCTTACTCCATATTCCCTCCCATTTCCCCACTTTTCTCCCCTTATCCCTCCATAACTGTATATTTTATTTTTCCTTCCTAGGGACATCCTCCTCCCTCCAGACCCTTACTCTATTTGATGTTCTTCAAACACTGATGAGGCCTTATTTCTGAAACAATACCTTACACAACTCACTGAACACATAGAAGTCATTAGCTTACCTTTGTGGTATAGGAAGGCACTCTGCATACTACCAGAAGAAAAACACCAACCTAACTGCAAATACTCCAATCTATTTCATTTCGTTATATTTTAGATGCCTGCTTATTTTCTAACGAGATAAGGGAATGGTATAGATTGGGGGATGGTGAGAAAGTGAAGAGGATCTGGGAGAAGTTGGGGGAGGGGAACCATAATCCAAATATTTTGAAGAAAAAAATCTATTTTAAAAATAGAGAAGGTAGGAAGAAGAATCTATTTTTGTTATAGTCATTTTCAGAGATTAAGACAGTTATGATATTATCAGGTGATATAATCTTATAACTACTGATGTATACATACTCATTTGCTGAGCAAACGTTACTGTACAGTAAATAACTGCATTAAAATGGCATACCATCTACTTGGGAGAAATGTCTTGATGTTCCAAACACTATTCCAATTTAGTTAATCTACTAGAGTTTAGAGAAAAAGTATTTGACATAGAAAAACATGAACCAAATTACACGCATATGTAATAGATAAAAATCATCAACATTTTCATGCATAACCACAAATAAAGCCACTTCTGTTGATTATATGTAAAAATTCAGACCAACTAAGACCATCCACAGAAAGACAATGAGAGGAAATTAGTCATGTTGTAGACACCAAAGTATAGAAAGAATGCATACAGGGTAAATTACTTCTTTCTTTTCTGTGTTTCCATTACTTTGAACCAAATCGGGAGCCCCATTTGTAAAATACACAGTCAAACTCAGGCCACTAAAACTAAAAAGCTACTACATGGGAAGAGGAAAAGAATTCCACACAGATTGAAGATATTAGAAGACAAAGTTAATACATACTGTGTGTGCATTTTCCAATGACTAAAGATTACCCCTTTCTGCACATATTTGGTAGCAGCCTTGAACAGTACAAGCAAAGGTCTTAATAACTAAAGTGAATATTAAAACTTTTCTCCATGAAATGGAAGAGAGAATTTGTAGTCTTAATGTAATTGCATTCATTGTCTGTTATATCAAATCAATATTCACATGATTTCTATTTGTTTCCTTTGATTTGTTTTTATACATACAGAAAATGTTTCATTTTGGTTATAGTTATATGAACACATTTTGATGAGGAGAAAGAAATTTAATTCAGGGCCTCTTACATTCTAGGCAACTACTCTATCACTAAGCTAAATATCCTCACTGAGTTTTACGAGTATCCACAACCATAGATAAAATATAGAACAGTCCCATAACGACCCAAAGTTTTCATGCTTTTGTTAGTTTTAAAAAAACTACCATTTGTAGTCAAACCCTCCTCCCACCCTCAGCATTGGCAATCACAAATTATCAATCCAGCCCCAATGGTTTATCTTTTTGAGACTACTTTATAATATAGAAGTTAGACTTTCGGGCCTTCTACTAAACACAGTGGTAGTGTGGAGTCATTCCAAATTAAACTGCTTAGATAAAAATCTTTCAAAAACATGTGGACAATATGCATATTAAAAACTA
>NW_004949111.1:7014837-7021404 GCF_000317375.1 Microtus ochrogaster
GGCTACAGCAACAGAGTGGTGGACCTCATGGCCTACATGGCCTCCAAGGAGTAAGAAGCCCGCCCTGGACCACCCATCCCAGCAAGGTCACAGCAAGAGAGAGGTCCTCGGCTGCTGAGCAGTCCCTGTCCTAACTAACCCTTGACACTGAGAATCTCCCTCACAGTTTCCATCCCAGACCCCCAGAATAGCAGGAGGGGGCTTAGGGAGCCCTATTCTCTTGAATACCATCAATAAAGTTCATTGCACCCCTCAAAAAAAGACCACACACACACACACACACACACACACACACACACACACACTGAGCTTGTAACTAGTGGATTTGGGAAATACAGCACTCTCCAGAGTCTCTACATATTTAAACCAAGTCATTAGATGCTGTGGGAGCACCTTCCACTCCTTCAGCCAATAGCCTTTAAGATACCAGCCCACTTGGGCATGGTCTCTTTTGCTTTAAAAAAGCAGCTGTAGCCCTGCTCTGTTGTAGTATGAGCGGTGGGGCTGCGTCCCCAGCACCCCGGCCACCTGCTAGCTTATGCCCCGAAATAATTAGATGGACACTGTATTCTTTTAAACACTGCTTGGCCCATTATATCTAGCCTCTTCTCGGCTAACTCTCGCACCTGGACTAGCCCATTTCTAATAATGTGTAGCATCGAGGTGCGCTTACCGGGAAGATTCTAGCCTACGTCCATCCTGGGTCAGATCTTCATCGTGTGCGTCTGCCCAGGAGAGCGGAGCATGGCCTCTCTGCTCCAGAGAGCAGAGCTGTCGAGTCTGAGCTCACTTCCTTTTCCTCCCAGCATTCTGTTCTGTTTACTCCTCCCACCTATGTTTTAACCTATGAGGGCCAAGCAGTTTCTTTATTGCTTAACCAATGAAATCAACAGATTGATATATGACACTCCCACATCACTGCTCTTGCTACTAGACTCTGTTCCTGGTGTTGCAGAGGGCTATTGTCTAGGACAGTGATCTGTAAGTTTTCCCCTTAAATAAATAACCTTTTTATTAATCATAATTCCAAACTGATGTGGGATTGTTTTGTGACTTACGTCTACAATTAGATGTATGGTTACAAGAAAAACATCTTCTGCTTCCAAGGACTAGGTGAACAATCACCCTTGAGAACCTTTGTAGTCTCAGGAGACAGAGAAAAGGCATTAATTCTGTCTCCTGAAAAAAGAAAAGAAAAAACAACTTTAGTGGAGAGAAGGAGTATGGAAACTAGACTGCTCATCTGAGCAAAGGCAACCAGTTTACTAGCTATTTCAGGAGGGTCCAATTCTGATGGACAAATTGCATGAAAAATTGAAAACTCAAGCCAATATAATTCTTTTAAAACAGCAGATCTTGACACGTGGATTGAGACCACTGTGACAAACCTCTATCTCCAAAACCATTTAAATTACAATTCATAACAACAGCAAAAGGACAGTTCTGAAGTAGCAGCAAAAATAAACTTTATGGTTGGGGTTCATCACAACACGAGGAACTATATTAATGGGTCCCAGTAAAATAATATTAAATGTGTAAACACTAAACATAGAACCACCCAATTTCTTAAAACATACAGCATTGGAAAAATAGACAAGCCAGATACTGTGCAGTTTCAATATCAAAATC
Organism: Microtus ochrogaster; assembly: GCF_000317375.1. Lineage (NCBI taxonomy): Eukaryota > Metazoa > Chordata > Mammalia > Rodentia > Cricetidae > Microtus > Microtus ochrogaster. The sequence goes on from NW_004949111.1 coordinate 7,016,467, forward strand.
TAATCAATCGATAATGGATCTGAACAAAACTTATCAAGAGACTGATGATCTAAACTGGACCACAAATGAAAGATACTTAGCCTAGTCTTCCATGCAACAACTGAAGAATATCGATTCTTCTTAACATCCTACAAAACTTTATCTAGAATATAGCACGTTGTAGATGCTAAAGCAATACTTAACAAGTACAAAACAGTTTATTTTATTTTATCAGGTCAAAATGTAATATAGCCAGATGTCAATATCAAGAAAAATCGCAAAAATACATAGCAATTGAACAATACACTTGAACAATTACTCACCTAAAAAAAAAACAAACCAGAAACAGAATTGAAAAAGTTCCTGAAGTTAAAAAGTAAAATAAAAACACAACCTGCCAAAATCTTTAGAATATAGCAAATGTAATTCTTTTTTAAAAATGGTTTTTTAAGACAGAGTTCACTGTGTAGCCCTGGCCATCCTGGAACTCACTATATAAACCAGGCTGGCCTTGCACTCACAGAGATCCACCTGCCTCTGCCTTTTGAGTAATGGGATTAAAGGTGTGAGCCACCACAGCCCAGCTTAGCAAATGTAATTCTAAGAAGGATGTTTATAGCTACAAATACTCAAGCCTCCAGTGTGATGGTTTCTGGACAGGAGGCATTTTAAGGGGGTAGATAATTAATTCATAGTAAGTCCCTCATGATAGGAATAGTTTTGTTTTAAGTAGAGATACATTACACTGATAGAAAAGAGCAGGGAATTAGTCATCTGCAAGCCAGGAATAGAGCAGGCCACCAATAATTGTTTTTATGTTAATCATATAAGCTCAATATATACCCAGAACTTGTGGTTGCACACTAGGAAGAAAAATATTCCTCTATGTTACATCTCCTAATGCTTATTTTGTCAGCAAATTTTATCAGTCATCATAGGCTATTTCTGAAAGGTGGTAACGTGCATGTTCATTCAGCCTGCCCTGTAGGGATAAAGTGAAGTTTGGCCATTTACCCAAAAGAAGGTAATAGGGTTCTGTACACTTCTCTAGGCATGAATTACAGTGGTATGGCCAGGGGCCATAGGCAGCTTCTGAATCATGAGGTGACTTAATTTAATATAGAAAACATAGGCTTTTTGTTTTCTTAGACAGGGTATCACAGAGCCTCTGCTAGCCTTAAGATTGTAAGTGAGCATGAATTTAAACTGATCCTCTCCTGTGCTGGAATTTGGGGTTTAAACCACCACACCCAGATAGGTTCCTTAATTGGCAAATGGATCACAGAAAAGTCAAATATAGTAAATAAAATAAGACTCTATTCTTCAAAATGTACAATGAGATAAACTATCCATGTATCATATATTTAAATGCAAAACTAAAATCATATATCTACTAAGAGATATATAGGCAAATTACATTATGATTTGGGAATGGTAACAATTTTTCTACTTATGACTTGAAATCCAGAATTAGGAAGGGAAAAAGCAATTGATAAATTTGATTATATATTTAAAATTTTGTGTTGAAAATGTTCCATTAGAAGGAAAAGGAGACAAAATTCAGCCTATACTATCAAGAATGTTTTAATAGTCCTAATATATAAACCTGATTCTACAAATAAACAACAAACCAATTACTCTTAAAATAGAGTAGTGAAATAAACTGTCAGTTCAGAAAACCACTCATGCAAATAAATATTTCTTATTTCTATCATTCCTGGTAACCAAGAATTATGGCTTTCAACACTGAGAAAGCAGATACACATGCAAGATCAAAGTGGTTAATTTAAAACCTGTAGTCTGGGATTTGAATTTTAAGTATTAGTATGAACTTTAAAATAGATCCACAGCTCTGTCCACTGAAAATACCTAAAAATAATGGCCAATACAGGAACAAGGAGCACTCTTCGTACCCAGACTGTGGGCTTGAAAAAAGTTTTCTCTAGAATGAGACACTGTTATTTGAAAATCAAGGTATAGGGCAGAAAAATGTACAAGATGAGCCTGTAACATTTTGTCATAACAAAAATAAGGAAGCTATAATTACACTACTAGGGAATATTTCAAAAGGACTTAGTAGCCAAATTAAACAGTCTCCACATGTCAGAGAAGGGCAATTTCAGCATCCATAAGGACTATAACAGCCATGAATCAAAATATATCAATCAAGTGGATCATAGTAAAAGTTTAAAAGGTACAAATGATCAAAATTGGAAGCAGCTAGTATACAAACCAATTTGAAAAATGGTAAAGAAAAATAAGATTTGGCATGCTGCCTTTTCTTAATCCAGTGTATCTCAGTATAGCCAAACACTAGATGAAGTGAAGGTTCTCTTTCTAGAAGCAATCCAGATAACAAGCTAGAGGGAGTATTGTCATTGGAATATCACAAATCTTTAGTGACAGTCAAGAGGTGGCCACGGGCATTTAAACATCCACAGCTGTTAGCATGTCAAAATGCTATACAGAAATAGAATGCATGTCTCCAATGTAAGAACACAGCACCAGCTGGGCCTGAGGCTCCCCTTTAGTTCCAGCACACCCAGGAGGCAGAGGCAGGAGAATCTCTGTGGGCTCAAGGCCACCGTGGCCTACATAGAACAAGGAGCAAAAAAAGGAAAAGGAGAGAGGACACCAGGGGCCAGCCACCTAGCCAAACAATAAGCCATCGAATAAGAAGAAAAGAAAGGAATATAGACTAGAGGAAGGTAAAACCTCAGAGGCAAAAGACGGGATAATTTAGTTAAGAAAAGCTGGCTAGAAAAAAAGTCAAGCTAAGGCTGGGCATTCATAAGTAAGTAGTCTCCATGTATTTATTAGAGATCTGGGTGCTGTCCCTCAAAGAGTTAAAAAAAACATCAACTTTAAATTCCTTTCTCTGATTCTAGAGTGTCAGTCTCATGAACTATGAGCTTCTCAACCAAAGAGTTCAGGACAGGAGTTGGAGAACTCAGTAGCTAAGAGCACTAGTTCCTCTCCCAGGGAACCAGGGCTCAATTCCCAGCACCGACACGATTCACAAACTTCAGTTCCAGGGAATCAGATGTCCTGTTCTGGCCTCTGTGGGTACAGGCATGCACTGGTACACAGATACTCATGCAGGCAAAATATCCATGCATAGAAAATAAAATAATTAAGAAAAAGGAGTTCATGGAATCTTTATTTTTTTTATTTTATTCTTAATGATGGGTGTATGTGTGTGTCCATGTATGGGTGTGAGCATATGAGTGCACGTGCCTAAGGAGACCAGAAAAATGCCCTTGAACCAGAGTTACAGTGGTGCCCGTTGTGGGCACTAGGAATCAAACTTGTATTTTTGCAAGAGGATCATATGCTCATAATAACTGAGCCATCTCTCAAGCTTCATGTTCAGAATAGCTTAACCTTTGATATGACATTAAAGTTGGTGAAGAAATCGTACCCAAACTATTTGAGTTCTACTTGAAGTACTTATTTCTTTAGACAGAACCATAAAACACTCATAATAGGAATTATGGACAGAAGTTGATTACAGAAATTTTAGGAAAACACTAAATAAAACCAAAACTATCTGTACCTGAAAGTGATATAAAATGACTGTGGTTGGATCCAGATAAAAGTACTTGCTGCAGAGCCCTAATGACCTGACCTCACACGGTGACCCCACAGATGGTGGCTAATGTCAACTTAGCAGAACCGCGAATCAGCTGGGGGCTGGACCTCTGAGACTTCCTATGGGGGTCAGCTTGGTTACAGTGATTTAAGGAAAGGTATACCCGCTGCTAGTGGCGGCAGTCCCTAGCCAGGATCCTGAACAGTATACATGGAGAGGACCGAGTAAAGGCAGGCATTTGTGACTCTCTTCTTTCCTGATGGCTGATGCAAGCTGAGAAGCCGCTTCAAGTTCCTGTTACGATGACTCCTTGAGCAACCTGGAACTTTAAGCTAAAATAAACTCTGTCTTCAGTATCGTTTGCTGTGATAAAAACCTCATGATCAGAAATGACTTGGGGAAGAATGGGTTTGTTTCCGTTTACACTTCTCGGGCCACATGCCTTCCATCAAGGAAGGAAGCCAGGGCAGAAAGTCAAGGCAGGAACCTGGAGGAAAGACCTGAAATAGAGAACAGGCGGAGAAGTGCTGCTTTCTGGTTTGATCCTCCTGGAGGTTTCTTTGCTTTTTTAGACATCCCTGAACCACCTGCCAGGACCACACCAGCCATACTGAGCTGGGTCCTTCCACAACGATCATCAATCAAGGAAATGCCCCACAGGCTTGTCTGCGGGTCAGTGGAATGGGCATTTTCTCAGCTGACGTTTCCTCTTCCCAGATTACCCCGGCTTGTGTTGAGTCGACAAAACACAAACAAACAAACAAACAAATAAATCTCACCAGGACGAGCTCTTTCTTAAGTTACCTCTATGAGTCTATTTTGTTACAACAATTGAAATAAAACTAAGACACTGTGTAGGGGTGGAAGGAGAGAAGCAGCTCCATGACATTTTTCTGTCACCTTCACATATATGCCATAGCACTAGCGTGGCCTCACAAACAGCATGCATATGCTATAAACACACGCTAATAAAGAAACAAACAGATCAACACATTTAAATGCCTGTAGTTATTTTATTACTGATAATTTTCTTTAAATTATTTTTGAGAAAGAATCTCACTATGTCATTCCGGCTGTCTTGCAACTTGCTATGTAGACCAGCCTGGTTTCAAATTCCCAGAGCTTTACCTTCATCTGCCTTCCCAGCTTTGATCCCATCACTTTTTATTGAAAACCCATAGGTAAGAAGGCAGTAAAATACAACTAACATGTGGACCTATGTGGAGGAAGGAAAGAAACCAGGGGTGAAGTGATGAAGGGGTAGATAGCCAAGTTAGAGACAAAAGAAACGGAACAAAATGCCACAAAACAAAAACCCATTACTTTATATACCAACTTAACAATAATGGTTTTTATAACTAATTAAT
>NW_004949111.1:7022509-7027538 GCF_000317375.1 Microtus ochrogaster
AAAAAAAAAAAAAAAAAAGATGTCATAAAGTTGAGAGTGTTCTTTACTCAACCTTTGTCAAAGAAGCTTCTTTTGCAGTAAACAGGGGTTAATGTAGAGACTCATAACTAATTGGCCAAATTACTACTAATAAGTAACTGCTAAGTATTTTGCCCTAAATGAGATAGCTATATCACAACCCATCCCATGTCTCAGGGAACATTTCAGAAGAGGGAGCAGATAGAATGTAAAAGCAGGAGGATGGAAAGTAGTACTGGGAAATGCTGACTTCAGGACACGCCATGGTTGTTGTTCTCGTGAACTAAGTAGTCATGATTATCTGCACAAGACGTGCACAAGAGCAAGCCTTTCAACATTGCATCATGGATGTGCGAGGGGCTCATGAGACACCATCCCTAACTAAGGAGCAATTGTATTAATGGCTGCTGGCAGAAGACGAGTCATTTTCCTTCAGTGCTAATAGTTACTTATGCAAGCAATCTTAATTACACTTAATGGACCATGAAGAAGGAAGACAAAACAGTAGAAGAGGGATGTGTTGGGAAGGAGTCCATAGTGAGGAAGAGGCTGATAAGAGCAAGCCATACACAGGTGAATAAATCAAAATACATTATATGTAACACAGGCATAAAGTTGTCAAGGAATAAATTTTAAGATATTTTTAAAAGAAAGAAAATTATGTGTCAATTTCTCTGGAGAACGCCAATGTAAAAAATTGTGATAACTTCAGTAAGATTATATAATCGTGGCCATGTAAGAATTATCCCTGGAATGAAAAGCTGTTTTAACTTTAACAAATAAATCAACATGATTCATCAAATTTTAGTGAAAGATAGAAATTACATGAAGACACATTAAAATAATTCTAAACCTGCTAAAGAAATGCATTAATTCTTTGGTAATTTCACACAATGCATTTTGACCATATTAACCTACTCAATTCCTTGCCGTTCCACCCTCCCATTCCTTCTTACCAGACTTTGAGATTAATTCTTTTTTCTTTCTTAACCTTGAAGTTCAGTTTGTGTTGCTCTGCTAGTCTTGAGATTGGGCCCTGCTCTCATTGTTTATAAAATTAGCTATGATTTTTTATGAATAGATTTTGCTATGTTGAAGATCTTTTCTCTACGGAAATTACTGAGAGTTTTTATTCCTTTATTTATCAAAAAGACTATTAGGCTGAGCATTCCCTTTTTTATTTTGATAAAAAATGAGATTCTCAACAATTTCAGTATAGAAGAAAAATTGTCCAACCTAATAAAAGCTATTTATGAATAAATGTTAATACTATAAACAATGAGGAGAAACTGGAGCTTTTTCATTAAAAGCCAGTACAAAGCAATGGTTCCTATTCTTTCCAATGATGCTATTCAACATTGTACTAAAAATGCAAGAATAATAAAAGAACAACAAAAGGAACAAGGGTTATCCAAATTGGAAAGGAAGAATTAAATCTGTCTCCTTTTGCAAATGACATGGTCTTACACAGTGAAACCTCAGACAAACCACAAAAATATTTTGCAACTAAGAAGTGAGTCCAGAAAAGTTGTAGTTTTAAAAAAACATACAAAATTAGATACCATCTTATACACAAAAAAAGGTCATGGAGGAGAAGAAAAAAATGTTCCTATTAGAAATACCATTAAAATAAGAAGAAATACCTAGAAATGAATCTAATTAAGTAAATGAAAGGTTTGTACATTGAGCTATAACAAGAATAAAGTATTCTTCTGGGCATAGCTGCTCATACATGAAATCTCAGAATTTATGAGGTTGAAGCAAGAAGATGACTGCAAACACAAAACTACCCTATGCTGGGGTAAATTCCAGGACAGCTCAGCCATAGGTAGATGATCTTTTAAAAAAGAGAGAGACAGGTGGGAAGGAGGAAGGGGGTATGAATAATTGATGAACACACCAAAAAATAAATACACAAATATGTAGAAAGGTCATGTGTTCCTGGATCTGAATAATATGATTAATACTTTAAATACCAATACAACATCCCCCAAAACAAAGATTTAATATAACCCATGACAAAACCTTAATGACATTCTTTTTTATTTTTATTTTTTAAGAATTATTTATTTTTATTTTGTGCAACTGATCTTAGCTAGTATTTATAACTACTTTCCTCTACTATCCATCTGGACCACTAGCTGTGGTCCAGGTAGTCCACCAATGTCTGTCTACCAAGAGAAAGTCCAAGAATCCAGTAGTTGTTTAGTACATAAGGATGGATGTCTTCAGCTGGTCCTCAGTACATGCCAGAATCCTGAAGAAGTAGTTTCTTTTTCTTTTTCTTTTAAATTTTATTTATTTATTAAGGATTTCTGCCTCCTCCCTGCCACCGCCTCCCATTTCCCTCCCCCTCCCCAGATCAAGTCCCCCTCCCTCATGAGCTCGAAGAGCAATCAGGGTTCCCTGACCTGTGGGAAGTCCAAGGACCGCCCACCTCCATCCAGGTCTAGTAAGGTGAGCATCCAAACTGCCTAGGCTCCCCCAAAGCCAGTACGAGCAGTAGGATCAAAAACCCATTGCCATTGTTCTTGAGTTCTCAGTAGTCCTCATTGTCCGCTATGTTCAGCAAGTCCGGTTTTATCCCATGCTTTTTTCAGACCCAGGCCAGCTGGCCTTGGTGAGTTCCCGATAGAACATCCCCATTGTCTCAGTGTGTGGGTGTACCCCTCACGGTCCTGAGTTCCTTGCTCATGCTCCCTCTCCTTCTGGACCTGATTTGGCATACAAATGGATGGAAATAGAAAACACTATCCTGAGTGAGGTAAGCCAGACCCAAAAAGAGGAACATGGGATGTACTCACTCATATTTGGTTTCTAGCCATAAATAAAGGACATTGAGCTTATAACTCGCTATCCTAGAGAAGCTAAATAAGAAGGTGAATCCAAAGACAAACATAGAGGCATCCTCCTGAATACTAACCTTCATCAGGCGATGAAAAAAGACAGAGACAGAGACCCACATTGGAGCACCGGACAGAAATCTCAAGGTCCAAATGAAGAAGTAGTTTGTAATGCCAGTAAGGGAGCAAATTTGCCAGCAAGAGAGAGGGCAAGAAGACAGAGAGAGCAAGCTTCTCCCAGGCCCTTTATATAGGCTGCCACCAGAAGGCTTGGCCCAGGTTAAAGGTAGATCTTCCCACCTAAAAGATCTGGATTAAATGTGGGTCTTCCCACTTCACATTGCTTAATTAGGAAAAATCCCTCACAACAAACCCAACCATTTGTGCTTCAGTTAATTCTAGCTGCAGTCAGTCAAGTTGACAACCAAGAATAGTAATCCCACTCCTGAAAGAGAACATCAGGAGAAAGGTCCTGAGCACTGTCCTTGACAGTGAGTATTTGGGTATTGCACAAAATCTCAGGCCATGGAAGCAAAAGGAAATGTATGGACTAGGTATAGTAACTCCATCTGTAAATCTAGCATCAGGAGGTTAAAGCAGAAGGACAAAAATGTAAACAAAATCACCTCATATGACCTACTAGTGCTCATGCTACCAGTAAACACTGTCAACACAGATGTCACCGTCAGCAAATTCCTAACAATTTCTCTTATAATACAATCATTCAAATGACACAAGATAGGAAGAGTGAAGTGGCACACATCGGTAATTCCAGAATTAGGGAGGAAGAGATAGGCAGATCTTTATGAGTTTGAGACCAGTCTGATCCACATAGTGTATTCCATGCCAGCCAGGGCTACATACTAAGACCTTGTTTCAAAAACAAAACAATAAGCCCCTTGTGACTAGTGAATTGCTTCTGCCACTTTCTTAAACTAGTATAATTGCTAATTACATTCTATTTATCATTATATTCACAGATAAGCATAGCTCTCATTCCTAATCAAGGGAGCTTCTTTTTACAGTCTATGGAGATCATTACAGAAAGCCATGTGGTACCCAGCCCCAATCAATATATTTATAATATGAACACTAAACCTAAGGCTCAGGGAACATCCTTGAAGAGAGGGCTGAAAGACTTACAGTAACAACCAGAAAACAAGGAATTCTTCTGTAAGATCATACCTTCTAGACTGGCCAGGAAGGCTACACCCACAAAATCTCAGCAGTATTACTTCTTAAATAAGTCCTAAACAAATCCAACACAAGTTCACATTTCAACTGGATGGGGGAATTCTCAGAATCTTACCCCTAAGTGAAGAGCCACAAGGAGAGAGAGGGAAAATTAAACTTTCTCAGGGATGAACCTCCTAATTTTTTATCAAACACTAAGTGGTCAGTCCTAAAAATACACACATAAAAATCAACAATAAATTGACTCTGTAGGCTGTATGTTTATATTTATTTATTTGTGGGGCACATGTGTATATAAAAACAATAAAGAAGGCATGAATGTGAGGGGTTAGACAGAGGAGACAAAAGGGGGAAATAAGCACACACACACAAACACACAAAGATTTTATATAATACATACGTGTGTGTGTGTAAGAGTGTTTACATGAATGTGTGTATCTGCAACATGTGTGTTCCTGGTCTCCCAAGGAGGTCAGAAAAGAGGGTTGAATCCTCTGGACATAGACTTACAGATGGTTGTAAGCCACCATGTAGGTGCTAAGAAGTGAATCTGGGTCCTCAGGATTGGCTCTTCAGCCCAATGATGTCATGTTTTAATTAAAATAATAACAAGATCCAAAATATATTTTTCATAATACTCTAAATCATCATTCAAGTAAAAACATCCTTTGTGGTGGTTTGAGTAAGAATGGCCCCCATAGGTTCATAAATTTAAATGCATAGTGAGGGGCACTATTTGAAAGGATTAGGAGGTTTGGCTTCATTGGAGTAGGTATGACCTTCTTGGAGGAAGTCTGTCACTAGGGATGGGCTTTGAGGTTTTAAAAGCCCAAACCAGGTCTAGCGGCTTTCCCTGCTATGTGCGAATCTGGATGTAGAATGCTCTGCTGCTTCTCTATCTAGCACCATGTATGGCAGCATCCCATCATGCTCCCTGCCATGCTGATAATAGACTAAGCCACTGTGATGTGGGA
>NW_004949111.1:7030543-7036527 GCF_000317375.1 Microtus ochrogaster
TCTTCCCGGTAAGACTGGTGCTCACAGATTATTAGAGATGGGTTGATCGGGATATCAGAATTAGCCAGTAAGGGCTAGAGCTAAAGGGCCAAGCAGTGTTTAAATGAATACAATTTGTGTGTTGTTATTTCGGGGCATAAGCTATCCAAGCGGCTGGGGTGCTGGGGAAGCAGCCCCGCCACCCCTATTACTACACCACTGAAACTGTAAGCCAGCCCCAATGAGATAGATGTTCTTCTTTATAAGAGTTGCCATGGTCATGGTATCTTCACAGCAATGGCACATTGACTCAAACACTCTCAGACCACTGAAAGCTCTTCATGTATCACTGGAGTAGTAGCAACAACACAGAGGTAAATGGCACAAGCTCCTCAGCTTGAGAAACAGTGGTGGAGTTGTTTTTACTTGAATTTACAAAGTCTCAACATGATTATTTCAATACCTTAAATATGATGGTTACATGTTATAGCTCAAGTACTGACTAGCTATGGAACTTGTTTTCTTTCTTTCTTTTTTTTTTTTTTTTTGGTTTTTCGAGACAGGGTTTCTCTGTGGCTTTGGAGCCTGTTCTGGAACTAGCTCTGTAGACCAGGCTGGTCCCGAACTCACAGAGATCCGCCTGCCTCTGCCTCCCGAGTGCTGGGATTATAGGCGTGCGCCACCATCGCCCGGCAGAACTTGTTTTCTTATCTCAAAGTAAGGATTACTTATGAACAATACAGCCAAGGTTATATTTGATTTGATTATATGACATACTTTAGTGATGAGCTTAGTGCCTAATAAACTACCAACAAATTTCTTCACATTGTCGTTCTAGCTTTATCTATCATTTCTCTGCTTTACATGTAAATGAATGATTTTCTCTCCTATTTTAACTTTGGAATGGCTTATGATGAAAATTGGACACAGTCTGCCATGACTATTGCTGTACTATTTGAATAATCCCAAATCAGCAAAAGTTGTTTGTACCTCCCTCCCAGGACAGTATCTTGTAAACCTTACCACAAACAACTAGAGTAGGAAGTAAATTTTAAACTATGTTCTGGCTAATTTTTTTTCAACTTGACACAAGCTAGAGTCAAATGGGAAGAGGAATCTTAATTGAGAAAATATTTCCATCAGATTACCTGTAGGCAAGTTTGTAGGGAGGGAGTGGGGTGGGATCAGGAGGCATGATGTGAAAGACCAAATAATAAATAAATAAGTAAATAAATAAATAGCAGCCGGGCGGTGGTGGCGCACGCCTTTAATCCCAGCACGTGGGAGGCAGAGGCAGGCGGATCTCTGTGAGTTCAAGACCAGCCAAGAGCTAGTTCCAGGACAGGCTCCAAAGCCACAGAGAAACCCTGTCTCGAAAAACCAAAATAAATAAATAAATAAATAAATGGCAAGTGGCCTGAGCAAGCCATGGGTCCAAGCCAGTGTTCCTCCATGGTCTCTGCTTCAGTTTCTGCCTTGAGTTCATGCCATAATTACTTCAATGAAGGATTATGACTTCAGAATTATAAGATGAAATCAATCCCTTTCTCTTCAAGTTGCTTTTGACCATGTTTTTTTTAATTAGATCAATAGAAACACTAAGACTTATATAAAATTTATCCAATTCCTACTTTTGCTTGAAAGTTCAAAGTTTATCATTAGCAACAAGTATTGACAGTTGCTTTCTTAAAGTGGAAGGTAACATTTAATCATTTTATGTTTGAGAGAAGTACAATTTAGAATAACCATCATCTGTTCCATGAATAATAATATGTTCCATGCAACTACAGGTAGTTCATCATACAACTCTGATATAACCATAGTGGTTGTGTGTACAGTAGGAATGCCTGTTACTTCGTTTCATTTTATCACACAGAAAAAGACTGTGGTTGGGATTTTTAATAATGAATAATATTTTACAGATTCACTAGAGATGCTTATAAACTGGCTTTTAACCCCAAACAGTGTATAGCAATGAGAAATTATGTGACATCCAGTGCAGTGGGGGTTTGGGCCTTGATTTATGCTGAGGAGTCAAGAAATGCACCAAGTATTTTTTTCACCAGGTATTTCTTCTGTTCTATAAGGTTCTAGTTTCCGCTGCGTTCTTAGCTTTAGAAAGCCTCTCACAGAAGCACGTTTGTTATCTCAAACCTGAAATGTCTTCCATTTCTACAATTTTATAGTCCAAAGATAGCCGCAAAGTGACAAAATTTGAGATCTTTTTGTAGTACTAGAACATGATAGAACCTTTTTAAAAGATAGTGAACATGAACTTTGATTAAAACTACCCCACAGGCACCGTGGCACAGGCCTGGATTATCAGCACCTGAGAGGCAAAGGACTGGATCAGCATAGTTAATTTATGCCAGCCTAGAATACATGAGGCCTCGAGTTAAAAGTTAAAAGTACTCCAAAACCCTCAGTTGTATCAAAGAATTTAGACGGTTTAGAATTTTAGCTATTTAGCATCATCTTTTCCAGAAGAATGCTGTTTTTTTCCAGATGCCATGTTTTGAACAATGCACAAGTGAGGTGGCTCAGAAGGAAAATGTACCTGCTATGCAAGCCTGACGACCTGTGTTTGAGCCATCAAAACCACGTAAAAGTAGAAAAGAATCAACTCCAAAGTTACCTTCTGTCCAACATACATGCAACATGGCATGTTCATACTCATACAAACACATTGTACAAACACACACAGTGAAATTAAATTTTCAAAAGGCACAGCCTCTGAAACGGGTGATTTTTGTCATTATTTAGTGCTTTAACACAATTTAATTAGCCTTCTAAACTTTAGTTTTTCCGTATGGAAATGAGAGAACACACTAGATTACCTTTAAGCTATATCCTAGCTTGAGTATTCTATAAAGTTAAAGTTCCTGTTAAATATATGATTAGGCTTTTACCTAACTAAGGGAATACATAAAACCTGATTACTTGGTTGAATTAAAGAAGTTCTATTTGCAGATACTATATTCAGGAAAAAATAACTTGTTCATGAGAAAAGAAAGTTATTCATATGCTTGCATACACTTTGCAACATTAGGTACATAATTTCATCAAGCAAATTAGGGTTTAAAGAGAGAAATCTTTGTTTTTCAAAACACACAAAACAATTTGCAACCTTCACAGATCAAATAACGAAAGGATCCTGAGCTCGGATATCTTCCTGAGGGAAAGAGGAACAGATGAATAAATAAACACACAGGTTTAGAAAATTAAATTTGCATCAGCCTCATTAGGCATATATCTAGTTGTTTGCTTCTCTTACTTTAAAGAAAATTAGATTTACATATACCAAAATTTGTGTGTATATTAGGCATATTGTTTCTGGATGAGGAAAAGCCAAATGGGATGCATATTTACATAATAAGAGTTACTCATCCAACAATCAGCAACACCCAATGAATCCAGTTAAAGTTTTGAATGCATAGATTGTTCTTTCTTTCCAGCATCAAAATAACACATTTAAACATGATCATAAAAAAACATGTCTGATTTATCAGACAAGACATAGAGAAAAGTTATATGATCTTAAAACAAGAGCTAAAGACTCGATAACCAATTAGTGTCTAATACCATTGTCTTTTGGTAGCCATCCTCCCTTCCTCTTGTTTACAAACCCTAGCTCTTCTGGATGAGCATCCCCAAATGGTCAATCATCATTGCTTTAGTGGAAATGGAGAAAGACATGCGGTGTAGTACTCAGAAACTGTTTGGAATGCTATGAGAATTTTTTTTCCTCTTGTCACAATGTCTGGGATATTATTGGAATTGAGTAGGTGAGTATCATGCATATTAAGTGTCATGAAGTACACTGGATATTCCTGAAAACTAAAGAAAATCATGTCGTTTTAAATTCCAAATGTCTAACCAAATATATATTGAGTTTGAGGGGGGATATTAATTCAAGATCATTAAACAACTGGGCATGGTGGTTCATTGCTGTAATCCCAATACTTGGGCGGTAGAGGCAGGAGGATCAGAAGTTAAAGGCAAGCCTTGGTTACACAGAAAATTGGAGGACAGACAAAACAAAACAAAATAGACATATCCCCAGACTCACATCCATTGCAAATATGTATTAGTCAGCTTTGCATTACCACAACAAAAGGCCTGAGAGGTAACTAACTTTATAAACACAGGTTATTTAACTTATGATTTTCAATGTAAGTGGGCCTGACACTTTCACTGGACTAATTTCAGTGAGAATGTCATAGCAAATGACAGATGACAAAGGCAAGAGTAGTCACATCTCACACAGAAGGAAAACGTAAGGTGGGCAGGGCTAGGATTACTCTGCTTTTTTTGTTTGTTTGTTTTTTGAGACAAGATTTCACTGTGTAGGGCTGGAGAGATGGCTCAGTGGTTAAGAGCACTGGCTGCTCTTCCAGAGGTCCTGAGTTCAGTTCCCAGCAACCACATGGTGGCTCACAACCATCTGTAATGAGATCTAGCGCCCTCTTCTGGTGTGCGGGCATACATGGAGGCAGAATGTTGTATACATAATAAATAAATAAATCTTAAAAAAAAAAAGATTTCACTGTGTATCTCTGACTGTCCTGGAACTAACTTTTTAGATCAGACTGACCTCAAACTCACAGAGATCCATCTGCCTCTGCCTCCCTGAGTGCTGAGAGAAAAAAAAAAGGTGTGCACCACCACCACCCCACTAAGCTTACTCTTTTTATAGCATTTTTCTTACAAGAACTCAAGAGGTCATACATGGACTACCTCATGGCCCCCATGATCCTAAATATTTCTTCCTCAGATCCACCTCCTAACAGCAGCATCCTATAGAGCAAATCTTCACTCTAATGGTCCCTTGGGGCTTACTTAATTAAATCATACTCAAACTGTAATATTCTACTCCTAAATGGCTTGGAGACTGTCATTGAGACTAATTTAGTTATCTTGAATTATTCCAAGCATCCTGCCATTGATTTTTCTATATATTATCTTTCTAGAGATCCTAATTGTGGGATGTTGGATTTCCTCAATTATGCCTTCAGTTTTCACTTCAATTTTCAACATCCTTTTTCTCTTGTACTGTTTTATAGAGATTTTCTCACTTTTATCTTCAAGCTTTTCTTTTTACACTGCTGTAAATGTTTCTTAATTTGGAAGATATTCCTTTGCCATGTCTCCTTTCTTTTGCTTGGAATAGTACCATGTATAGTCATGTTGCCTGGGATAGGAATCACTCTTTTGACCATGAAGAGAGAATTATCGGTGTAGTGTAGATAGCAGCAAAGAAAAAATGGGCAGAGTCTAGTTCTTTGGAGATGAAACGCTCTAATAAATATGGAGCCTCCAGCAGCAAGTTTTCATTTCTTAAAAAAATGAATTTTTACATTTTATGGGAGTGAGATTGTCATTATCCATATGTAGAGGTCAAATTCTAACCCTCAAAAGCTGCTTCACTCCTTTCAGTATGTGTGTCCTAGAGACTGAACCCAGGTCATCAAGCTTGATTGCAAATACCCAGCTAGCCATCTCTCTGGTCCTGGCTTTTTGTTGTAGAAAGTATTGAAACTTTATTGCTTAACTTGATTTTATATGGCCAATTTTAATAGCCTCCTCTGTATTTCTTCCCTTTGACTTATTCCTGTTGCTCCTGCTACTTTAGTATTGAACACAAAAAGAAAGCTGCGCATAATCATACACTCTGTAACCCTAGCTACCCTGGAGGCTGGGGCAGAAGGACCGCAAGTTTGAGGACTGCCTGGGATTCATGGAAGATTTGATCTGGGAAACTTAGTGAGATTTTACTTCAAAATTTAAAAAGAAATGGAAAGGGGGCTTGGGAAGTGAATCAGCTGTAGTATACTTGCTTCGCCTTAAATTAAGGCCTTGAATTTAGTCCTGAGTACCAAGAAGAAACCAAAACGAGGGGAGATAAAGAAAAGTACTGTTTCGGTTTTAAGAAAGGTTTTATGTTTTTTTTTTCTTTGCAAAATACAACAATTTTTATTTTTATTTTTTATTTTATTTTTTTTAAA
>NW_004949111.1:7036973-7041433 GCF_000317375.1 Microtus ochrogaster
CTGTGGCTTTGGAGCCTGTCCTGGAACTAGCTCTGTAGACCAGGCTGGTCTCGAACTCACAGAGATCCGCCTGTAGGTAATTCTTATAGAACTGAAGTCTGACTTTATAGAACAATCTGATATTGTGTCTTCTGCTTCAGTTTCTTTTTTAATAACTTAAACAGCATTAGTTTTAAATCTCTGAAAGTCTTATAGAATTCTTCTGTAAATCTATCTGGGCCTGGGCTCTTTTAGTAGTGTTTCAATCTCTATTTGTTATGTGTCTGTTTATGTTATCTTCTTGGCTTAACCTTGGTATTGGAGATGAATTTATTCATTTATTTTACCTTATTCTGAATTTCTTTAGTGATTGTTGTAATGTTCCCCTGTTCATCTCTGTTTCAGTTAATTTGAGTCTTTTGCTATTGTTCTTATTGTTATTGTTACTGTCAACTAGGCCAAGGGTCACTGTTGATCTTGTTTATGTTCTCAAAGCACCATTTAGATTTTTTGATTCTTTGTATTCTTTGTTGCTATTACATTAATTTCTGTTTTAATTTTTATTATTTTTTTTACCATCTACTGGATTTGGGTTTGGTTTTTTGTTTTTCAAACTCTTGAGTTGCACCATTAAGTCATTTATTTGTACTCTTTCTAAATATCAAATGTGGTTACTTAGAGCTATTAATTTCCTTCTTAGGACAGCTTTTAATGTGTCCTAGAGGTTTTAATGTGTTGTATTTTAATTTTTATTTAATTCTAAGATTTCTTTTAATTTTTTTCTTAACTTTTCCTTTGCCTTATTAATCGTTCAATAATACATTATTTAATCTCCATTAGTTTGTATAGTTTCTAGAGATTCAATTTGCTGCTGATTTCAAGCTCTACTGGATTGTGGATATAAAGGATACACAATGATATTTCCATTTTTCTGAATTTGCTAACATTTGCCTTGTGTCCATGATCTATTTTAAAGAAGCTTTCATGGGCTGCTGAGTTGACTTAGTTAGGGTTTCCATTCCTGTGATAAAACACATGGCCATAAGCAACTTGGAGAGGAACAGGTTTATCTCATCTTAGAGTTTATAGTCTATCATCCAAGGAAGTCAAGACAGGGACCTAGGGGCAGGAACTGAAGGAGAAATAGAGGATGGCTACTTACTGGCTCACTTCCTATGGCTTGCAAAGCCAGTTTTCTTAAAGCACTTAGAACTATATAGACCAGAGATGGCACTGCCAACTGTGAGCTGGGCCCTCCCACATCAATCATCAAGCAAGAAAATGCACTACAGGCTTGCCCACAGTTCCATCTGGTGAGGACATTTCCTCAACTGAGGTTCCTCTTTTCAAATAAATATCTCATGTCAAGTTGACATAAATCCTATCTAGCACACGAGTACAATGGATATTTTTTGGTGTTTATGTGGAATGGAATTTAAATACCTGTTGGGTCAATTTGATGAATAATTTTATTGAATTATGTCTGTTGATTTTTGTTCAGATAACCTGTCTATTCCAATTTTCCATGAGTTAGAGTTTATCTGTGTCTTTGAATCCACTAACCTACTTTTTGTAACACTGGGTGCACCAGAGTTCTGCACTTATATGTTTAGGATTATGACGTCTTTTTGGTTACCGAAACAAAAGAAAGATAAAAGAAAAATAAAGAAAAATTACCATCCAATGTCTCTGATGAATGTAGATAATAGCATCCTTAATAAAATACTTGCAAAATAAATAGGGGCATATTTTTAAGATATCATCTAGCAGGATCAAGTTGGCTTTATCCAAGAGGTTAAGGGAAGGTTCAATACAGGCAACTAATAAATGTAATAAATCATATAAATAAACTTAAGAATAAAAATCTCATGAGAGACTAAGAAGTTGCAGAAAAGCGTTTGTTTGACAAAATTCAAAATGCCTTCATGGTAAAAGTCCTAGAGAAAGTAGGACTGGAAGGAATATACCTCAACATAAAATGACTATAAATGACAAATCCATGGCTGACATCATCCTAAATGGAAAAGAAACTCAAAGAAATGAAATGAAACAGGGCGGGTGCCTTCCTCACATTTCAATTGCCATAACAAAACACCATGATCCAGGCAACTCATAAAAGAAAGCATTTAATTTGGAGGCTCACAGTTCCATATGCTTAGAGTTAAGGATAATCATGATGGAGAGCAAGACAGCGGAGAGACAGACATAGCACTAGAGTACTAGCCGACAGACACGAGGCTGAGAGAGATAAAGAGAGGGAGCGAGACAGAGGAGACAGAAACAGAGCTAACAGGAATGGCATGGACCTTCTAACACATCTCCTCCAATAAAGACACACTTCTTCATCCTTCCCAAACAGTTCTACAAATTGGGTAATGCTGGAGGGATTACCATTCAGACTTCAAGACATACTGGTACTTGCACAAAAACAGACATATAAATCAATAGAATGAAACAGAAGCCTCAGATATAAATATGCAAAATTAAAAACATATAATATTTGACAAAGATACCAAACATACATACTGGAGGAAAGACAGCATCCTCAGTAAATGATCCTAGGGAACTAGATGTCTATTCATAGAAGAATGAAATTAGACACAAAAACAAAGTTCAAGGGGATCCAAGGTCTCATTATGAAATCTGAAATGCTGAAACTGTTAGAGGAAACATAATCATACCCTATAAGGTATAGGAACAAAAAAGACTTTCTAAATAGGACTCAACTGACTTAGGAGTTAAGGACAACAATTGACAAATGGAAACTCATAAAACAATAAATCTTCTATATAGTAAAGGAAATCATCAATTGAGTGAAGAGGAAGCCCACCAAGTAGGAGAGAATCTTTGCCAGAAATAAATATGACAAAGGGTTAATATTAAGGATATACAAAGGAATTGAAAAATGAAGTCAACGAAACAAATGATCCAACTAAAATGGGGTATGGATCTCAACAGACTGTTCTCTAAAAGAGAAAGAAAAATGGTTTACAAAGAGCTCAAAATGTGACCAACATCCTTAGAAACTAGAGAAGTGTATATTAAAACTTGTTAGAGATTTTTATCTTACCTCACCCAGAACAGCGACAGCTGACAACAAATGCAGCAGAGGTTTAGGGGAAAGGAGACCCCTCATTTGCTGTTGGGATTGCAAACTGGAGAAGCCACTATGGAAATCAGTATGGGAGAACTCTAAAATATAAACGAAGAAGAAGAAAGAAAGAAAAAGAAAAAAAAAACCTCTAAATATAGGTTTACCATATGATCCTGCTATACCATTCCTGGGCATATTCCCTAAGGACAAGACATTCTACTCCACGGATACTTGCTTAGCCATGTTCATTGCTGCTTTATTCATAATAGCTAGCAAATGGAATCAACATAAATATCCTTTAAGCGATGAATAAATAATGAAAATGTGGCATATTTATGTATTGAAATTCTATTCAGTTATGAAGGAAAATTAAATCATCAAATTTTCAGGTAAAAGGATAGGACTAGAAAATATCACAGTGAGTGGAATAACCCAGACCCAGAAAGACACATGTTACACAATCTCTCTTGTTTGTGGATCCTAGCTCCTAAGCTTTAGATGTGATTATGTTACCTGTATTAATTGCGTATACCAGGAAATCAATAAGACACTATGGAGGCGGAATGGGGAGCAGTAATTGCATAACAAGGGATAGTAGGACACAGGTGCTCTAGAGGGGAAAAGAGAAAAATGAACAGGCTTTGAGTGGGGAGAGGGGACAATATGGAGGGAGAAAGAGGAAAGAGGAATAGATAATGCTAAGGCAGTTTGAAAAAGCCACAGGGATATCTACTTCCCTGCTCCCATATCCACCCTTCCTCCATCCCAACTGTCCCATTCCCCCAAGCTCCCCTCATCCTCCCCTTCTCCCTTCTCTCTCCATCTCCCCTTACCCCCACCCCACCCCCTCCCCCAAGCTCCCAATTTTTGCCTGGCAATCTTGTCTACTTCCAATATCCAGGAGGATAACTATGTTTTTCTTTGGGTTCACCTTCTTATTTATCTTCTCTAGGATCACGAATTATAGGCTCAATGTCCTTTATTCTTAATTACGGGAGCCATTTTAGGGTTGGTAAGAGACTTGACTCTAGAGTGGTTCCCAGTGTTCAAGGCGATGTCCCCAGCTTGTTCCTTGGGCAGCTGAGGATAAGGAACCTGAAATGACCCTATCCTATAGCCACACTGATGAATATCTTGCATATCACCATAGAACCTTCATCTGGCGATGGATGGAGATAGAGACAGAGACCCATATTGGAGCACTGAACTGAGTTCCCAAGGTCCCAATGAGGAGCAGAAGGAAAGAGAACATGTGCAAGGAAGTCAGGACCTAGAGGGGTGTGCCCACCCACTGAGATGGTGGGGCTGATCTAATGGGAGCTCACCAAGGCCAGCTGGACTGGGACCGATGGAGCATGTGATCAAACTGGACTCTCTGAATGTGGCT
>NW_004949111.1:7041690-7054740 GCF_000317375.1 Microtus ochrogaster
TAGGCCTAGTTTGAGCATCTGAGCCCTCCAAGATCACCTCCACAGTGACACACTTTCTTTCTTTATTTTTTAAAGACTTATTTATTTACTTATTATGTATTCGTTCCATGTGCGCCTGCATGCCAGAAGAGGGCACCAGATCTCATTATAGATGGCTGTGAGCCACCATGTGGTTGCTGGGAATTGAACTCAGAACCTCTGGAAGAGCAGCCAGTGCTCTTAACCGCTGAGCCATCTCTCCAGCCCCAAGGTAGAAATTTTTAATAAAAAAAAAACACAAAAAAAAGCCACAGGGAAACATTATTTTTGATTATTGAAATAAAGTGTATGTATATATTTGTTATATAATATATTAATATAGTTTCTTTTCTTTTTTGTTTTTTTGATACAGGGTTTCCTCTGTAGCTTTGAGGCCTATCCTGGAACTAGCTCTTGTAGACCAGGCTGGCCTTGAACTCACAGAAGTCCACCTGCCTCTGTCTCCCGCTTACTGGGATTAAAGGCGTGCGCCACCACTGCCCAGCTTTTTAATATACTTAAAATCAAGTTACAACACACAAAGTGACAATGTTATCCCTAATATTCAGTGACTTGATGAATGGACCAAGTGATGAATGGGCGCTTAAAAGAATTCCCACACTAGCTCAGAAATAGATAGTATTTATTTAGGGGTAAACTCACAGATGAGAATTCTTTGCTTGAACAGAGGACATAGATCGAATCCAGCAATCCAACAATCCGAATGAGCAGCCGGCTAAAAGGAGGGAAAAAAAGGGCCAGATGCAGGCTCTGCATCCACATATATAGTATAAGAGGCCACGCCCCAGTAAGCGGGTAACCACAAACTGCAAGCCTTCCTACAGCAGTGACTTAACAAAATCCCCATTACAGATCACTACAGAAATCCACAAGTGGTCAAAATGCAGAGATCAAATGACCCTGGGGTGCCCATTCCCAACTGATACAACTACACATATCCTTTATACCGACACCTCTGGGAATAAAGCAGAAGAAGAGTCAGAAAGAGTATAAAAGCTAGAGGGCCAGGATATCTGCTATGAGACAGTGTCTTCTATATATGACAGGGAAGCTACAACTATGAAATCTCAACAATATCTTTGCCTTAAAAATAACAGCACAATGACAACACAAATTGTCTTTGCATCAAAGAAGTCTCACAAGACATCATCATCCCCTGATGACGAGCTATAGGTGATTAGTGGCACTTAGAGAGAAAGATTCAACCTTCTACAGGATGAGTTCTCTGATAAGGTTATTCAATCCCACATGGTCTTCCCTAAACATATATATATATAAATATGTGTGTATATCTTCCAAAAACCTATATATATGTGTGTATATATGTATACACATATATAGGTCTTCCTTAACATATATACAAGTGTATCTATACATACACATATGTGCATATATACATATATAGGTCTTTCCTAAACATATATGTGTATAATCCCTAGACATATGTGTGTGTGTACATACACACAGACACATATTTACACAATACTAAATGGATTCAGAAAGTTGTATTGTGTATACATATGTATGTATATTTACATAACAACAATAATTGAAGAAGAGGTTATGAATTTGAGTGAGGGGGCATAGGAAGAGTGGGAGGAGAAAAATGCTGTAAGTACTCATATATGAAATTATGAAATAATTTAAATTAAAAAGAGTAACATCTTCTGAATCAGTCTAATTTAGACTTTTCAATCTGAAATTGTAGTGCCCAGTGTACTAAGACAAGCCTGTCTAAAAAAATTTAAACTCCATCAGCTTCAGGTTATGTCTTTATTGTTTCTACTGTTTGATTTGAGACCATATCTCTCTGTGTAGCCTTGCCTTGCTTAAAACTCATCAAATAACCTAGGTTGACTTTGGACTCCTCTCAGATTCTAGAGTGCAAAAATGACAGGCATGTGTCTCCCTACCCAGCCAGGCAATTGCTGAGTATCTGACAAACACCTGTTTAGAATCTGAAGGACACCTTCGACTCTCCAGCTGGTTGGCTAAGCAACATCGAATTTCTAGATATTCAGGAATATCTAGGCTATTGATTTAACTATTTTTCCAGCTTTTTAAAATTTCTATTTTGAATGTTAGAGGGAATCGTGACTTTTCAGGAATATCTAGCCTATTGATTATTAATTATTTTTCCAGCTTTTTAAAATTTCTATTTTGAATGTTAGAGGGACTCTTGACCTTTTACTCATAAAGAAAGAATAAATATTCTTGAAGAAGTTTTATAAAATCTCTGCGCATCTAAGTCTACACTAAGAAAAAATGCTGTTGTGGATGTAACATGAATTCCATTGTGCGTCTAAAAACAAAAATGGTTTTGGAAACAGCATTTCTTCCCAGACAGTGGTGGTTCACATATTTAATCCCAGCACTCAGGAGGCAGAGGCAGTTGGATCTCTGAGTTCAAGGCTAGCTTAATGTATGGAGAGAGTTCAGAAAGAGTTACAGAACAGCCAGGGCTACACAAAGAAACCTCGTTTCAAAAAAAAAACAAAACCCAACAACATCAGAACAAAACAAGAGAGAGAGAGAGAAGAAAAGACAAGAGAAGACAAGAGAAGAGAATAAAGAAAATAGCATATCTGTGTTGGATAAAGAAGATCCAAAAGAATTTCAAGAGACTGGTGAAGCGGTTTAATTCGCATAGGTGAATTCATAAACGAAGCCCTAGGTTCATTTCCTAACACTGAATAAACTGGGCATTATAGTAATACATGCCTGTAAGTCTATCACTGGGGAAATGAAAAAAGAAATATGATTACAAGTTAAAAGCCATCCTCAACCACACAGTGACATGTCAGATCCCCTAAGATACATGAGATCCTGCCAAAAAAATTAAATTAAGACAGTTCTGATGGTTATTTGCAGTACTTTGGAGGTGAAGCAGGAAGATTAGGAATTCATGGTTGTCACTGGCTACATATCGAAGTTCCATGCCAACTATGAGGTACACGGGCTCCTGTGTTTTTAAAAAATTAATTACTTCAAAAATTCTCAGTAATAGCAGCTGGTGCAAAGAGAAAACAAAATAAGTAATGTTGGCTGCATTTAAATATTTACCGGGTGAGTAATTATTCTAAAATGGCAACTAGCTTCAAGATCTGATAGGATAGAATCCATACAAAAAATGTAAGACTATGGATATACTCAGCTATAGAACATAGGTTTAGCATATGAGGCACCCTGGGTTTGATCTCTAGTATGACAAATCGCTCTGCAATACTTGCATGTGTGTGCATACACCCACACACCCACACACATGCACGCACGCACGCACGCAGGGCATCCAGAGATAGCAATCTTGTGAGATATCAAAGAATTGTCATCATTGCCCTTCAGAATGAGAGTAAGAAGAGCTACAGTAGGATATCAGACTTGCAGTCAGTTCCATAAGAAGACTATAAAATGAGATAGTGAAGAATAAAGAACCTGATAGTCTGCTTTCCTTTGCTATACTAAATACCTAAGAGAAATCACAGAAAAGGATTTCAGTCCACGGTTACTTGAGTCCAATATCTCTTACAAGATGATGCTTCCAAGTCTCTTGCCAATCCTAAAATGGCTCCCTTAATGTAGATATCTTCTTTCCTGCTCCTATATCTGCCCTTCCTCCATCTCCACCCTCCCACTTCCCAAGCTCTCCTCAGTCTTTCCTTTCTCCCTTCTCTCTCCCTCTCTCTCCTTCCCCCATCCTCACCTCCACCCCTACCCCCACCCCCATGCTCCCAACTTTTGCCTGGCAATCTTGTTTGCTTCCAATTTCCGGAGGATCTATATATGTTTTTCTTTGGGTTCACCTTGTTATTTAGCTTCTCTAGGCTTGTGAACTATAGGCTCAATGTCCTTTGTTTGTGGCTAGAGTCCACTAATGAGCGAGTACATACCATATTCATCCTTTTGGGTCTGGATTATCTCACTCAGGATAGTATTTTCTATTTCCATCCATTTGCATGCAAAATTCAAGATGTCATTATTTATTACCACTGAGTAGTACTCTAATGTGTATATATTCCACACTTTCTTCATCCATTCTTCCATTAGGTTGTTTCCAGGTTCTGGCTATTACAAATAATGCTGCTATGAACATAGTTGAACAAATGCTTTTGTAGTATGATTGGGCATCTCCTGGGTATATTCCAAGAGTGGTATTGCTGGATCCTGAGGTAGACTGATTCCCAATTTCCTGAGAAACTGCCACACTGATTTCCAAAGTGGTTGCACAAGTTTGCATTCCCACCAGCAATGGATGAGTGTTCCCGTTACTTCACATTTTCTCCAGCATAGGCTATCGTTGTTTTTGATTTTAGCCATTCTGACAGGTGTAAGATGGTATCTCAAAGTTGTTTTGATTTGCATTTCCCTGATTGTTAAGGAGGTTGAACATGACCTTAAGTGTCTTTTGGCCATTTGAACTTCATCTGATGAGAATTCTCTTTTCAGTTCAGTACCCCATTTTTTAATTGGGTTAATTAGAATTTTCATGTCCAGTTTCTTGAGTTCTTTATATATTTTGGAGATCAGACATTTGTCTGATGCGGGGTTGGTGAAGATCTTTTCCTATTCAGTAGGATGCCTTTTTGTCTTAATGACAATGTCCTTTGCTTTACAGAAGCTTACTTGGCTCTATAGGGGATCCCAGGTGTCCACGGGGATGTACCCAGCTAGGTCCTTGGGCAGCAGAGGAGAGGGTGCCTGAACTGTCCTTGCCCCACTATCACACTGATTATTATCTTGAATATCACCATAGAATCTTTGTCAGACGACGGATGGAGATAGAGACAGAGACCCTTATCAGAGCAACAGACTGAGCTCCCAAGGACCAGTTGAAGAGCAGAAAGAGGGAGAAGATGAGCAAGAAGTCAGGACTGCGAGGGGTTGGTCCACCCACTGAGACAGTGTGCCTGATCTAATAGGAGCTCACCAAAGCCAGCTGGACAGGGACTGAGTAAGCATGTGATCAAACCGGACTCTCTGAATGTGGCTGACAATGGGGGCTGACTGAGAAGCCATTGAAAAAAGCACTGGGACTTGTTTCTACTGCATGTCCTGGCTTTTTGGGACCCTAGTCTAATTGGATGCAAAGCTTCCTAGGCCTGGGTATAGAGGGGAAGGCCTTGGACTTCCCACAGGGCAGGGTTCCCTGCCCTCTCTTAAGGAGGGAGGGGAAGGGAGGAGGAGGAGTGGGGGAGCGGGAAGGGATTGGGAGGAGGGAAGGTAGTGTAAATTTTTTAATGGAAAATAAATAAATAAATAAATAAATAAATAAAGAAAGAAAGAAAGAAAGAAAGAAAGATGATGCCTCCAATAGGCTAGCTTTCTTTCACTAGGCCCCATATCCAAAAGGTTACACCACTTCCCAGATGGAGGCCAAGCTTTCAACACAAGAGACTTTGGGGGGACTTTTACTGTACAAACCAGAACAAAGAGATTAAAAGCTACAGTGAAATTATTACAATTGATTTAATTGTTTACTACTTTTAATAAAAGTCAAATCAATAAAGGATATATCTGGTGCTTAAAGTTTTAATATTTTGATTTAATAAAATATTATAACAATAAACTATAATATAGATAAAACATTTTATCTTTTATTTATTTATGTTAAACATTTTTTTATTTTTCCATTCAAAAAATGTACACTTCCTCCCCTTCTCCCATTCCCTCCTGCTTCCCCACTCACCCTCCTTCTTCCCCCCCCCTCCTTAAGAGAGGACAGGGAACCCTGCCCTGTGGGAAGTCCAAGCCCCCCCCCCATCCTAAGGGAGCCATTTTAGGGTTGGCAAAACATTTTATCTTTATGGTGTTTATGATGCTTCTGTAGAATTACAAATAAATGTAACTCTAAGTGTCCTACACTTTTCTGTAGAATTATTAATTTTAAAATTAATATTTAAAAAAGCTAGTTCCAGGACAGGCTCCGAAGCTACAGAGAAACCCTGTCTCGAAAAACCAAAAAAAAAATTAATATTTTATTAATTCTTTAAGCATTTCATGCATACATACAAAGTATTTGATTAGAGTCCTTTTCGCTTCTTCCCTTAACTCCTCACAGATCCATCTTCTGTCTCGATACCCCTAACCCACCCAGTCCAATTTGTGCTGCTCATGTATTCACAGATGTGAGGTCATCCACAGAAGCATGGTTGATCATATCCCTTAAGCAAACTGCCATTCTCTCCTGTCTTAGTTAAGGTTTCTATTGTCATAAAGACATACTATGACTATGACTAACTCCTATAAAGAAAATTATCTAATTGGGGCTAGTTTACAGTTTCAGAGGTTTAGTCCATTATCATCATGGCAGAATGCAGGCAGACGTGGTGCTGAAGAAGGAACTGAGAGTTCTACATCCTGATCCATAGGCAACAGGAAGTGAATAAGTCCCACTGGTCATAGCTTGAGCATATGAAACCTCAAAGCTTGTCCCCACAGTGTTACACTTCATCCAACAGGGCTACACCAGTGACACTCTTTTTCCAACAAGGCCACACCTCCTAATAGTGCCATTCCCTATAGGCCAAGCATTCAAACACACGAGTTTATGGGGGGCGGGCATTCCCATTCAAACCACCACACCTACCTTAGAATGTTCCATGTTCTAAAAACCTTTAGTCTATGAGTGAAACATGGCACCTAGCAGATCAATAGGGTACTGTATTTCTAATACCAATTAGTGGCTGCATGTCATAATACAGACATGAGAAATGGAATTGGTATGCAGTGTAACAGATGGTAGTAGTCCATACAGATGGTGGTTTGTGCTATATTAAATAACCTTGTAAAATGTAGGATGTATAATTATGTTGTATATTTCTAGTATCATATGAATTATGATATAGATGAAATAGAATACAGATTTTGGAATATAGTGGGTGTATCTCTTGGCTCAATGTATTTTTGATAGCTTCTAGATAATAAAATGATTTTTTATTATGGAGCACCATCTAGAGGAAATAAAAGAAAAAAATTCCTAAGAAAAAAAGAAGCGAAACAAAAATTAAATTAAAACCAATCAGGCACGTGTGATGTATCATGACTATAATCCCAGCTCCTGGGAAGTTGAAGCAGAAGGATAACAAGTTCCAGGCTAGGTTGATTTACACAGTGGGTTCCAGGTCAGCCTGGGTTACACTGTGAAACTGTGCCTCAAACACAAAACAAAATTTAAAAATTGTCAAGCAACTATCTTCAATGAACCACCAGTTGTAGTATTATATATAGCTTTGAAATTCTTATCTTATTCAGTAACCAATTAGATTTTACATAAAGAGACAAATTAAGTTGGCAATACACCTACCTAGTATGTAGATGGCTCTGGGAGTTATCCTTAGCAACCCCTACACATATACAAAATGAAGCCTTAATAATACATATACAATGTTTATTTTTATTTCTTTTTTTAAAAGGAAATGTCTCATGTAGCCCAGGTTAGCCTTTAACTCTATGTAATGGAGGATGCCTTGAGCTGCTGATCCTGCTGCTTCATCTCCAAATGCTATGCTTACAGGTTTATGTACTTTGCTCAGCTTTTGTTTCTCTTCTTCCTAAGGAGTTTTCTATATCACATATCTCTGTAGATATTCAGAAATTCTGTGTTCTGCTTCCTGCATTATTAGGAAGGAAACATGAGGCAAAATACAGAAATCTTGCTTAGTGTTATGATATTTCTAATAGAATCAGGAGTTAAACTTTTGGATTTGTGTGAGTCTTAGAATTGGAGTTACGCTAGAACACAATCCTTTAGGTTGCCTCATGGTAACAAACCTTACTTTGACTATACAAAAGGTCAGCAAGGTCACTGAAACCTGAGACGGTAACTATGTAGTTAGTACACGTTTATCCTCTTAACATCATTGGCTTATCTGCAGGTAAGAGAAATCAATTTCAGCCGGGCGGTGGTGGCGCACGCCTTTAATCCCAGCACTTGGGAGGCAGAGGCAGGCAGATCTCTGTGAGTTCGAGACCAGCCTGGTCTACAAGAGCTAGTTCCAGGACAGGCTCCAAAACCACAGAGAAACCCTGTCTTGAAAAACAAACAAACAAACAAAAAAGAGAAATCAATTTCTTCTTTATAGTTTGCTTGTTTTGGTTTACTGAGACAGAGTTTTGCTATATGGCTCTAGCTATGGAAAGATGTTTATCATCAAGCTTAGTATCCGGTGTTCAATCTCTGGGACCCACACTGTGCAAGGACAGAAGTGACTTGCAAAAGTTGTCCTCCAACCTCCACAGATGCGACATGGCATGCTCCAAAAAGGGCATACCTACTCCATCAAGGCCATACATCCTAATAATGCCATTCACTATGGGCCTATAGGGATGATTGTATTTAAATCACCACACTACTCTTTCAGAAGGACCTGACTGAGTTCAATTCCAGAACCCACGTTAGGTAGCCTAAAACTGTTTGGGTTTCTAGCTCTAAGGGATATTCTGGCCTTACTAGGAACCCACACTCATATGCATATACCTACATGCAACACATATAATTAAAATATTTAAATTGTGAAAAGAAATAAATTAGAAAACCATATTATTTATATAGTGTTATAGAAAAGCAAAAGATTAGAAGTTTAAAACTGTAAAGAAGAGAATAATGTTAAAATATATGATGATGGGCTGTGTTTTATTTTGTTTGCCATATGTTTGCATCATGTTCAGGCTGGCCTTGAACTCGGTTCAAAATGTGATTTATTCACTATTTACTAACTCATAAATTTGAGGCTGGAAGAATATTAAAAAAAGAAACCAAAAATTTCTGCTAAAGAAACATAGCAACAAGATTACTCTAAATGACATTCTGTTATACTCACAGAACAGTGCCTCACTCAGCCATCATCAGAGAAGCTCCTTCTTGTAGTAGATGCCAAGTTATACAGAGACCCACAACTAGACAACGTGTAGATAGTGACAGACTTAGGAGCACTACTAAATGGGATGTCTTCATCAAATCCCTCCTCTCAGGTCTCAAGGAGCTATGTGGAAGAGGAAGTGGAAAGATTGTAACAATGAGAGGGGATGGATGAGTCCAAGGAAACAGTGTCCTCCAGACACAACAGGATCAATGCACATAAGAACCTATACACTGTAGCAGCTCGTAAGGGGCCTGCACAGGTTCAAGCTACACAGGTTCCCAGCACTCAGAGAGATGGATGGACCTGGGCTCCCATCCCTAACCTAGAAGCTATCTGCAATTGGTACCCAGTTGGAAAGGAAAAGTTAGTGTTCTCCAGTGGAGTCTCACTGGGTATATTAACCACACTTCAGGGTAGGCTTCATGCTCAGGAGTTGTTGGCCAACACAAAATGAACTCAATGTTATTTCTATATATATTTTGTCTCATATAACTTTGTCTGGGTATTTTGTTCTCTTAATATCTTTTGCGTGTATATTTTGGTTTCTAATTTTGTGGAAATATTTCTGTTTGGGTTTTTCTGTGTGTGTATTTTGGATGTGTGAGAGGTATTTTTTTTTTTGCTTTTTTCTTTTTGTGTTTTGCTTGTTAGTTTTTTTTTTTTAAGAGAGAAAGAAAGTGTAGAGTTGGGTGGGAGGTGAGGAAAGGAGCATGAAGGAGGAGTTGAGAGAGGGAAAACCATAATCAGAATCTGGAAATAGTTTTCAATAAAAATGACTAAAATCTGAAAACTAAAACCAAAAAAAAAAAATAAAGAAAAACTAAAAACTTTAGATATGTTGCTTCAACTTCTATTTAATCGCCTTTTCCTTAACTCTGGCTAAGTGATCTGGAAATTTATGATCTGAAATAAGTGTAGTTTCCCTCCAAACACCATGTTCTCTGGGACTTGTAGGCCTTTGTGCATGATGACCTTTTTGTCTGGAACTGCCTTTTCAAGCCTGTCCTTCCATTCCATTTATCTTTGGTTGGTTAAGTCCTACTCAGCCATCAAGCCATCAAGTCTATACTTAAATTTTGCATTCTTTGGGAAGCACTCCCTGTCCTCCTCCAAAATTAGACTGAATTTTGATGCCCTCATAATACAATCTACTTCACCTACAGCACTTACCACACTGTACAGTATTTTTTAAAATTATCAATGTTTGCCATATACAAGACATGTGTTCTGTTCAACTTTTTATTTCATTATCACCCTTTCTAGCCATACTAAATATTCAGTATGTGTAATAATAATAATAATAATAATAATAATAATAATAATAATAATAATAATGTCTGGATAGATGAGTCAGGAATTAAAGAGTACCTATGCTCTTTCATAGGACCTGAGTTTGGTTTCCAGAACCCACATCTGGCAGAATACAGCTACCTGTAGCTCCAATTCTAGTGGCATCCAGCAAATATGCCCACTGTGGACACTGCACACCTATGCCCATGCACACATGTAGACACACAAACACACAGATAATTAAAAAAATAAAAATCAGTCTAAACAAAAGAATAATGTAGAACTAAGTTTAGAAGTGGTATCAGGACTGCAAATATAAATTGAATTTCATTAGATCAAAGCAGGGAGCTAAAGCCAGTGGAATATAAATTAGCCAGAGAAGAAAATCAAGACACTAAAGTTGAAAATATTCAGACATTAGAAATGCAGGTTAAACAGTGTGAGAACAAAGTAGAGATGAAGAAACATACAAAGGACATTTAGAGATTCTGAAAGGTGAACAAAACATTAGAGTAACATGAAAACTTGTAGGGGGCTTCAAGGCGTTTTCCCATAAGCAACAAAAACATGAGGGAAACTGTTGAATTAGATAGCTTCTTTCAGTAGCAGTACAGAGAGATGCTTGATTGCACAGAGTTAAGGAGTGAATGCATCTGAAAAGAAGTGCACATAGCTGTATCAATATAGTTTGAATTTAGAAATAGAAACTACATAATTATTTGACAGTAAATATAAGGAAAATAATATTTTGGGCTGGGGATAGAGTTCAAGGGTATAGTGGTTACCTAGCATGCCCAAGCCTCTACAAAACAGTATCCAGCACAGAAGAAAATGTTATGTATGAGAAAATGGAAATAATAAAATATTTGCATGAAATAAGTCAGAAAACATTTCAAGACTGAAGGAATGGCAGAAAGGCACCCAAAAGAGACAACCCTATTTCAGTCCAGGCCTGAAATCAAGAGCTTTGTGAGTGATATCTTATCACAGATCACCCCCTAGGGTGGATGCCTACGATTCTTCAGAAGGAGTGGGATCTATCTCACTTGACTATATGAAGGGAAAAGGGAGTGTGAGATCAAAGGCCTGTGCAGGCCCTAAGCACTGCCTAAGGTCGCAGGGTTAGACATTTGGGAGGCCACAGGTGATTTCTCCAGGACTGCTGGATCCTGAGGAATCCAGGTGGTTTTGCAGGATTTTCAAGTAAGATGCTCAGTGAGAAAGACTGCTGAGACACGGGCGCCTGCATGAGAAAGCAAGAGCAAGACGCTGCTTAGTGAAAAACAGATTTGAGATAAAGCATATTTGTCCCCAGAAAGCCAGAGTCTCCACAAAAGAACTTACAAA
Source organism: Microtus ochrogaster (assembly GCF_000317375.1). Lineage (NCBI taxonomy): Eukaryota > Metazoa > Chordata > Mammalia > Rodentia > Cricetidae > Microtus > Microtus ochrogaster. Next base: position 7,053,225 of record NW_004949111.1, read on the forward strand.
GGAGAAAATGACAGTATCTAGAACTGCCATCCAAAAGGAACAGGGATGTATTAGATCAGCGTTTGTGTATTGAAAAAAAAATCAGAACATAATACTTGCATCTTTACTGACTAGGTATTGAAATTTGAAATTGAAGAAAGAATGACATAGAAGTAGAGATTAAAGTCATAGAATTTTAGATGTAGAGCAGGTCCATCCATTGCATAGACTCTTTATAAAAACTCTAAACAATTGTGTGATTTTTTTTCCCCGAGAGTTGCATTCAATAAAAGAACCAAGATTAGAACAATGTTTTTTTTTCTGACTCACACAGTATTAGTCCACCACGCTGAGAAAAAGCTGTTTTGAGAGAAGCAGAGCTAGCACCGAGCTCATCGGAATTTCAAAGGATAGCAGTAAAAATGCACTTTGATGTTAGCTCAGGTAGAAAGCTGGCTTAGTCAGGTAACAGATGCACGCCAGACATTCTTGAGGCAATTTTAGTTTGTATTTTTAAGAAGGAGTGGGTATTTGAGGAGTAGGTGACTTTACTTCGATTACAGTGCTTAAAAATATAAAGCAAGCTGGGTGTGGTGGTTTCACACTTCTAATCATAGGACCTAAGAAGCTGAGGCAGGAGGATTGCTATAAGCTGAAGGCCTACCCGAGCCATGGTGTATGGCACTGAGATGAGTTGTAGGATGAGAGAGCACGTCTCAAACAGAAATGAGACTGAATGAATAATGTTGACTGTGTTGAATTCTACAGTTCATTAACTAGAGAACTGGGAAAGGATGGATTGTGGCTTGTACTGGATGACTAACCAGAATGGTTAGAATTCAGTATGCAATTTTTTCATGAATTGGTATATACAGAATAATTAATTCCACAGGAATACTGAATCCTATAATACTTTAAATGTTAAAACTTCGATAGTACATTAGTAGAATTAACCAATGTTTTGTAGGATTTCCTTTTTTTCTTTTGTAGATATAAAGCATATATAAAGATTGAACAATATATGTACACACACATACACACACCCCCCTAAGGATTTTCCTAAAAATTTAACAAAAAGTTTTTTGTTTTGCTGTTAAAAGCAGAATAGTATAAAATCAATTAATTAAAATCAAGGTGGCCAGTTTATTTGGACATGAATATGATTTTACAGACTGGTTCTGTTTCTATTTGTAGACAGCAATTAGTAGTAAGGGAGTGGGGAGATGGCTCAGGAGGGAAAATGCGTGCTGCTCAAGCATGAAGAGCTTTGTTTGATCCTCAGTACCCATATAAAAGCCGGGTGTGACGGTGCACATCAGGACTAGAAGTGGGTAGTAACAGGCTGATCCCAGGAACTCCATGTCCTGTCTGTCCAGCCAAACTTGCGAGCTGTGAGTTCTATGAGAAACCTCATTTCAAAAAAAAAAAAAACAACAACAAAAAAACCAAGTGGTAGCTCTGAAATCATATACATAAAATTATATGGACTGTATAGGTTTTTTATATATTTAGGAATACATAAATATATACTATATAC
>NW_004949111.1:7054840-7062784 GCF_000317375.1 Microtus ochrogaster
ATATACAAAAATTTCTCTCTATATATGTCTATTTATGGATATTTATATATATGTGAATATATATAAACAATGAAAGAAAAAGAAGCCATGCACTTGAAACTTTGAAAGAGAGCAAGGGAGTGTTAAAGGAAGGAAAAAAGATAAATTCTGTAATTACAATTTAATTTCAAAAAATAAAAAAATACTAATTAAGAAAATAAAATGGAAAGCAACAAAGAAAATACATGCATTCATGTATGCTTGCACACACAGATACACAAAGTCCATTAAACTCATAGTTTTACATTTTAATATTAATGAATAAATTCTTAAACTGTTATTATTTAGCTGTGTGACAACACTATATAATTTATTCCCAGGTAAAGGATGAACAAAACAAATGAACAAACAAATAAAAAACTCCTAGCATTTGGAATGTGCAGGCAGGAGGATCAGAAATAAAAGATCATCTGTGAGTAATACTGAGTTCAGGTCCAGCCTGGAGTACATAAAACCCTACCTCAAAAAATATCCTTATTCAATAGTATCTTAAAATGATCTAGATATAGAAAGTGGGGCACAATAAATAGGATTCACTCAAGAATGGAAATATTGTTCTATACTAAGACGTCTATTACCTGGACATAGTGGTACAAACTTATAATTCCATCACTGGGGAGGTGGAAGCAGTAAGATTGGGAGTTAAAAGTCAGCTTCAGCTATAGACAATTTGAGCTATATGAGACCTTATTTTGAAAACATGTGCATCAATATGAAATATAATATCTATAATGTTCATGTAGTATGCTATAGAATAATTTTACTGTGGCTTAAATACAGAATAATTTTACTGTGGCTTAAATAGAGAACTTGGGGATGCACACCTGTAATTCCAGAACCCCGGAAGTTGAGGCAGGATTGTTGTAAGAGGGCAGCATGGGTAGATAGTGGGTGGAAGCTGACTTGGGCTACACAGTAAGACTCTGTCCGAAACAAAAACAAAATACATCCAGCAGAGTTGATACGGTAAATGAAAGAGCAAGCAGATACAAAGACAGCAAATGGCGTCAAGATTGAGTGAAGCTGAGTTGTAGATACACACAGCATGCATGAGACTTTGGGTTTAATTTTTAGCAACAAAACACACAGAAACACACACACACAAACTGTTTCCAATAAGCCAGGCAGTGCTGACACATACCTTTAATCCCAGCATTCAGGAAGCAGAGGCAGGCGGATCTCTGTGAGTTTGAGGCCAGCCTGGTCTACAAAGCAAGTTCTAGGACAGCAAGGGCTACACAGAGAAATCCTGTCTCAAAAAACCAAAACCAAATGTTTTCAATAAGAAGTTACTTTAGTAGACAATGCTCACATATTTCAAGATGGCTGCACACTCCTATGTAGCTAAGAAAGTCTCTGAACTTCTTCTGGTCTCACCTTTAACTCCCAAGTGTTGAGATGACAGGCATATGCCACTATGCCCAACTGAAGTATTTGATTTATTTTAAAAAGCCATTTCTTTCTCTTTCTGCATCATAATTTCTCCAACATTCATTTATTTTATATATGTGTGTGTGTGTGTGTGTGTGTGTGTGTGTGTGTGTGTGTCACACATGCATGTACAAACTATGACCAGCACGTGTAGGTCAGAGGACAACTTGTGGATGCCAGTCCTCTCCTACTATGTGGGTCCCAGGGACCAAATTTAGGTCACTGGAATTGGTGGCAAGTGCCTTTACCCATTGAGCAATCTCATCCAGCACAAAAGGCCATTTCTGATTTTAAAATTTTCTCAATTTTTGTTTTTTTTTCAGATAGTGTTTATCCATGTAACATCACTGGCTGTCCTGGAACTCACTCTGTAGTCCAGGCTGGCCTCAAACTCACAGAGATCTGCCTGCGTCTGCGTAATGAGTGCTGAAACTAAAGGTGTGTGCCACCACCACCCAGCCAAATTTTCTTAGAGTATTAGGAATAAGTGGGTTTTTTAATATCACAATTAAGATGAGTCTTTTAAAAATAGTTATTCATTTATTCATTGACTAGTTACTTTTCTATCTATTGCTGTGCTAAACTATGTAGTCAAGGTAATACCCAGAAGATTCTATTTGGGGTATAGCGTTCTAGAGGGTTAGAGTCAATGAGCGTGGAGTAGAGACGGCTGGCAGCTAGAGCAGAAACTGAGAGCTCACATCCCGAATCACAAACAAGAAGCAGAGAGAACACACTGAAAACTGAATGGTTTTTATAAACCTCAAAACTTGGCCCAAGGGATATACTTCTAGCATGGCCAGACCTCCTAAGCCTCCCCGAACAGGGCTACCATATGGAGACCAAATATCTAAATGCCTAAGACCTCCACAGATATCACTTTCCATTATGAAGACGAGGAAATTAGGATTAGAAATTAAATAACTTGCTTCCACATCAGATGTCATAGCCCAGAATCAAAAGTTTTGATTCAAAATAGAATTTGTATCAAACAACTTTCATTTCTATAATATATAGCCTCAGAATTTTTTAAAAATTGGTTTAAGAGATCACAAGAGAAGGCTTAGCGGTTAAAAGCACTGGCTGCTCTTCCAGAGCAGAGCAGGTTTATTCCCAGTAACCACATGGCAGCTCACAACCATCTGGCTGAAAATCTTTGTCAACAAGTAGAATTTTTCCAACAAAGTACATGGTGCCTGTCTCTTCTCCCCCATTCTTCCATAATAACAAGCATTTTAACCTTTCAGGAACCCTCTTCCAGCCCTTAAAACAGGCAGAATTTTTTTTCTGCTCAATAAGTAGAGAGACAAACAAGGTATGTAGCTTGTTGAATGCTATCATTTAAATAGCTTTTTGAAATTCTAATTAGACCAATAAAATAATAAATAGCATCCAATTAAACAAGTGAAAAGTAAGAGGAGGGGGAGCAATCTATCTTCAACAAGAAGGAGAACCATGATGGTATATAGTTGTAATTTCAGAACTTGGGAGGTAAAGGTAGGAGGATTAGATATTTAACCTTAGCACCAAGTACATAGTGAGTGCAAGTCCAAGCTTGGGCTAGATGTTATCTTGTCTCAGAGGGTGGGAGAGAAAGAGGTTGAGAAGGAGAGGAAGAGAAATACTGGAGTACATAGAAGGAGACTTAATATTTGCTAGTTTTGTACACTGGTCAAAACATTTAGTTTATTTGAGTTTTTATTTCCTTTCTAAAGTAGAGAATAATAAATGTATACTACACAGGGCTCTTGTAACAAAAGCCAATAATACATGTGAATATCTAGTTTAGGTCCTAGCATCTAATAGGTATTGTTTATCTGTACTCCAAACAAGTCGAAATTATGGAATAATAGTAATCTTAACCGGGGGCTGAAGAGATGGCTCAGTGGTTGGGAGCATTGCCTGCTCTTCCAGAGGTCCTGAGTTCAATTCCCAGCAACCACATGGTGGCTCACAACCATCTGAAATGAGAACTGATACCCTCTTCTTGCCTTCAAGCAAACACACAGACAGAATATTGTATACATAATAAATAAATATAAAAAAATAATAATCTTAACCAAACATGTATAGAAACAATGAAGAATTATGACTGTGGGGCTGTGGCTGCAACTCGGTTTGTAGACTGCTTATCTAACTCACAAGGACCTAGGTTCAATACCTAGTACTTCACAAATTGGCCATCGTGGTGCTTGCTTATAATATCAGCACTCATGAGGCTGAAGCAGGTGGAGCTCCTTGAATACAAGGCCAGCCTGGTATACATACTGAGTTCCAGGCTAGCTAGGCTACAATGTGACATCCTGTGTCAAAAAAACAAAAAAGAGAAAGGGGAGGGAAAAGAAGACAAAATGTTTTTGAAGTTGTTTTACTAAAACGCAGTATGCTAGCGCGTCTTTGTTGTGACAAAGCACCCAAGTTAAACAACTCAAAGCAACACAAACATACTTGAGTGCCAAGTTTCAAGAGGTTTAAGTTCACAGTCAGGGGACTCCACTGCTTTTAGCTCTTTGGCAATGTAGAAACATGGGAAAGGGTATAGTGGAATTAAACTGCATACCTCACCCAATCTTGAAACAGGATGAAAAGGGTCCAATGAGAAGATACTCGTTTCAAAGGTGTACCTTATTGGCCCACTTCCTCCAATGAGGTCCCACCTCCTACCAGACCATTTACCTATGAATTCACCAATGAGATTAGAGCCCTCTTGATCTAATTACATCCTAGTTAATTCTACATGCTGGAGAAGCAAGCCTTTACTATATGAGTCGTCTACAACCCATAATAAGGAGATAACAAACGAAAAACAGAAACCCTGGTGTGTGTGCAATCGAGTTTTGTCAGATGCTAAAATGCAATGTAATTTAAAACAATGAAATTGACCTGGTACTGGTACAAAATAGTGATGGCTGGTTTAAATTGACAACTTGACACAACTGAGAATCACCTAAGAATGGAGTCTCAATGAAGAACTGCCTAGATTATGTTGGCCTGTGGACGTGTCTGTGGGGATAAGTCTTGATGATGTTAATTAATGTGGAAAGACTCAGCTCAAAAATGGGCAGCTCTAATGCTGGGTAGTGGTGACACATGCCTGTAGTCCCAGGACTTGGGAGGCAGAGGCAGGCGGATCTCAGGGAGTTTGACACCGGCCTGGTCTACAAAGTGAGTTCCAGGATAGCCAGGACTGCTACACAGAGAAACCATGTCTTGAAAACACAAACAAACAAAAAAGGGGCATCTCTATTTTCTGGCGTTGAGTACTGGACTGTAAAAAAAAAAGGAGAAAGTGAACTGAGCACAAGCATGCCTAACTGTGGATGTGACTAGCTGTTCCACGTTCAGGATGCCAAGAAGTGCCTCCAATGATAGAGCATAACCAGGAGTTGGGGGCTAAAATAAACCCTTTTTCCTTTTTCCCCTATGTTGCATTTGACAAACTATATTGTCATAGCAACCAGAAAGGAAACCAAGATACAGATCAATAGAAAAGAAAACACAAAGAGAAATAGATCTCAGTCTAACATATTAATGAATGCCAATCACTGCATAATGTACCAACTGGAAAACAAAAACATTTAATAAATATTGCCATAAAAATAGTTAGCTGTTTTTTAAGCAATCCTCATACAGAATTGCAGTTGGAAAGTAGGAAGTCATACACAAAAAGATTATTGTTTTGTCTGTTTATAAAGCATATTTTAATTATATGCAAGAATGGTTTTCATTATGACATTTTCTTTTTCCAAGTTTTAATTAGTTGAATATTATTGTGTGTATGTGTGTGTGTGATTTGTGTCTGTGGGTACATGAATGCCATGGTATACGGAAGTCAGAGGAAGTTTGTGGAGTTAGTTCTATTCCTCCTACCATTTACATGACTTCTAGGGATCAACCTTAGCAGCAGACCCCACTGAGTCATCTCTTTGGCCCAGTTTCTTCTTTTTCAAAAGAGATTTATTTGGGCCCATGCGACTGGTTAGGGGATAAAGGTACTTATAGCCAAATCTGATGACCTGAATTCGATTCCCAGAATCCACGGTGAAAAGAGTGAACTTACCCCCAGCTGTCTTCTGACATCTACAAAGCCATGTGAGGTTCACCCTCACTGACATGGATACACACACACACACACACACACACACACAGAGGCAGAGAATAAACAAGAATATCTCAGTGGATAAAGCCATTTGTTGCCACGTCTGACAATGTGTGTTTGAGTCCCAGAACTCACATGATAGAGAGGGCTAGCTCTGGCAAGTTGTCCTCTGACCTCTGCATATGCATAGCAGCACCATCTATATATAAACAAATTCTCACAAATCAGATAAAAAATTCGTATTTTATTTTTACATATCTCTGTTTGCATGAGAGTATATGCATATTTTGGGGTGCACGTTCAGTGTACACACCTGCAGAAGGCATAAGTGGGTATTAGTTACAACTATCAGAATTGGAGTTAAAAGCTTTTGTGAGATATCTGGCTTGATGCATGGTGCGGAGATCCAGTTCTCATGAATATTGAACAGGAATTCTTCACCTCTAAGTTACCTTTCTTGCCCCCATTATGACATTTTTATGTATGTATATACCATAGCTTGATCATATCCATACCCTATTACTTCCTTTCATCATCCTGCTTGTGGTGGTTTAAATAAGGATGGCTTCCATAGGCTCATATCTTTAAGTGCTTAGGTAGTGGCACTATTTGAGAGGATTAGAAGGTGTGGCCTTGTCGGAGGAAGTATGTCACTAAAATGGGCTTTGAGGTTTTCCAAAGCCCAAATCAGGCCCAGTAGCTCTGCTTTTCCTGCTGCCTGTGGATCCGGATATAGAATTCTCAGCTACCATGTCTGCGTATATGCTGCTATGTTCCCTGCCCTGAACATAATGGAGTAAATCTCTGAAACGGTAAGCAAGTCCCAATTAAATACTTTCTTTTATAAGAGTTGTCTTGGTTATGATATCTCTTATCAGAAATATAATACTGGCTAGGACACTGTTGGCCACTGTCCTCTTCCTAAGTAGTCTATCTTCTATTTTCACGTCTTTTGGTGTGTTCATGTATGTGTGTGGTGGGAATGTGTGCATGTGTGTATGCATGTAGAGTCCCAAGGCTGGTGTTCGGTGCCTTCCTCTATTGCTCTTCACATTATTATTATTATTATTTGATATATGGTCTGCCATTAAAGCAGAAATACCCTGGAATACAACCACACACACACACACACACACACACACACACACACACACTATTCTAGGGCTATGTGTGTGCTTTTAGGATTCACATGAGTGTTGGGGATCTGAACTCAGGTCTCCATGCTTATACAGCAAGTACTGTAAGCACTGAGCCACCTTCTCAAGTCCTCAAGTTATTTTTGAAATGGAAGGCTGGAAATGTACTAGTGTTTTTCCTAGCATGCATGACTCCCAGAGTAACACAGAACCACCTGTACATGGTGACACATGTTTACTACATAAAGATTTGTAATGCCATCACAAGAGGTAGAAGCTGGATGTTAGGAAGCTCTATGCTACCCTGGTATACACAAAATCCTGTCTCTAAATATAAATGAGTAAATAAATAATAAATATTAGTGGGACAGCCGGGCAGTGGTAGTGCACGCCTTTAATCCTAGCATTTGGGAGGCAGAGGCAGGCGGATCTCTGTGAGTTCTAGGCCAGCCTGATCTACAAGAGCTAGTTCCAGGACAGGCACCAAAGCTACAGAGAAACCTTGTCTCCAAAAAACAAAACAAACAAACGAACAAACAAAAAAATATTAGTGGGAAAAAAAGAATAACTGCAAGAAATCTCAAGATGAGGGTTTCTTTTAAGTTTAGGAACAATGGTGTATTAGGGCTGTCTAAAGTGATAGAATTGATATATTAGGTTGACTTACAGGATGCAGTCTAAGTAAGTAGTCCAACAACAATGACCAGAAAGGCCAAGATTCTGGTAGTTGTTCAATACACGAGGTTGGAGATCTCAGCAGTCCCAATGTGGCACTGGAAGAGTCCTGGACAGCTGCTGCTCTTCCATCTGTTGGAATTCCCAAGAAGTAGGTTTTAATACTAGTGAAGGAATTCTGTAGTGACAAGGCAGATGGACTTGCCAGCGAGAGTGAGGGCAAGCAGTCCAAAAGTAAACTTTCCTTTTTCAATGTCCCTTTTTTTCTGGGCTGCCACCCTGATTCAGGGTGTGCCTTTCTGCTTCAAATAGTCTGATCTAGAAAAATCCCTCCCAGTAGTGCCCTGCAGTAGATTTAGACAGGCTGACAACCAAGATTAGACATCACTAATGGAAAAGAAATCTGAAGGAAAACGGGGAAGATTGACTTGAAACTGCACCATAATAAACAAAGTAAATACAAATTTCTTTCTTTTTTTTGGTTTTTTCGAGACAGGGTTTCTCTGTGGTTTTGGAGCCTATCCTAGAACTAGCTCTTGTAGACCAGGCTGGTCTCGAACTCAC